>NW_025765287.1:0-209489 GCF_003918875.1 Haliotis rubra | reverse complement strand
CTAAGATGTGCATCTGTTCCAACTGAAAAAATACATAACATGTGAGACCAAGTACGATATATATATACTTAAAAATGTAAACAGTTCCTTACAATGATGACATCGAGGAATGTTACTGCGATAATTTAGCATGTGGATGTTATGTTTAACTGAACATGCTGCACCATAAATATAAATGCTAAATTGGTTTGTAATAATCAGCTCATGTGCAGAATACATTTGTGAGAGATACCTATTCAGAGCTATTGGTATCAATCAAAGTGTGGATATCATCATTATTTACGCGCTATTAATTATTATTCAATTCATTACATTTAGTGTTTTAGAATTACACCTGGAATTTCATTGCATAAGTTATCTTCCTGGATAATTCCAACTGCAAGATACTGTATTTATTAACACAGTTCCCGATAATGTTTTGCAGAACTTTACAAATATTGACCCAAAAATATTTTGCGAGGTTCCAAAATAACTTTACATTGGTAGATACAGAATGCTCAGGATAAACTTAATTGATATTTGCCATGATGAATAACGTTAGTGATAATAAATGTAACAATTGCAAAATCAACTGTAGTGAGTGGGTTGGTTAATATGTATCTTTACGTGGCAATATTTTATTCTCTCACGGAAAGAAGCTATTATTATAGATCAATTAGAAATACAATTAGAAATTAAAAGTCTGTTGTCGAAGAACAGTAAAACTACTAATTATATCACATCATTAAAAGTAAAAATTAGCACGCTATGTAAAACGATATTATTAAACGAACAATACAATGAAATGGGTTATAGGTTGCCAACAACGCTGAAGGTAGATGGGACTGGAACTTGCAATTACTTTTGCTGCATGGACCCTAGCTGGATTTACAATGTCCTCAGCTGTGAACAGAGTTGTACATTAATTTAAGAAACGAACATATATACTATGATTAAAAATGGTGAAGTTAAACATACTTTTGAACGTGGTCTTACATACCCTCTCAGGGGACGATAAAATCCCCTGTAAGATATCAAATGCAATCAGAAAAACGACTCACCAATCTGCACATGTCAAATCCATACTGTTAGGTACTTATTAACTAAACTATACCGGCCTTTAAATGAAAACAAAGAAATCATTGTAACAAATAAACTTACCCCCGACTAATGAATGAGCCATACTGAAGACGACAACAATGACAATTCTGCATCTATTCATGCAACATTGCCTTAATGCTAACATAGTCTGTTACGGCGGCATAGTTTTCTGAGTCACAAAGCCAGTGTCGAGTATGATTATCCATGGCATGCCCCATGTAACAGTATTATCGCCATTGCCGAAAAACCTTGTTTGTCACCGGAAGTACCAAACGCAACGTAATGTCTCGCGAAGTGCCGCGACCAACTTACGGGCCCTATATTTACATTGAGTTTGTCAGTAACACAGTCGATCTGTTGAATACATCTTGTCGCATATAGTCGACCAAATCGAGTTTGTAATAGTAAAAGTTGTTTGTCTGTCTCGATTTTGAGATTGGCAATTCCAATAAGTACCGACTGATAAACGTTAAGGCTCATGCCAAAATGTTCCAAAATGTTCCTGTTCCAACTTCAAACATGCCGGTTGCGTAACGTAACAGACGCAAGCACGTAAAGCAAATGTTTAGCTGAATTAATGCAAAACAAATAGGGAAATGTACACGCAGCCACAATAACTTACGTTTCACGGATGCTAACGCGCAAATCGTGAAAAACGCGTAATACGAAATTGGCCTGTTTGCGCGAAATTCGCCAATGCGTGCGTGGATGGAAGAATCCATACATACACTCGTACAACTTGATTCCCAAATATAATATCACCCCAAAATGGAATGTCCCCGACCTCTTTCATTGCGTGAATGAACCTTGAAAAAGCCCTCGTATTGCGGATTAACTGCACCTTTGGGCTTACATGAATGAAATCCATTCCGCATGACGTTATCACTCACTGTTCATTCTTAAGTTTTACCATTCACGTTTTATCAATTATTGCCACGTCCAACAATGTCGGATACATATTCTTTACTACTTTGTTAAAAGGTCGGTTCATTCCTATTAAATATCCGGATTAAGAAATGAATCGTGAGTCAGTGCACATCAATAGAGGATATATGCCAAAAGCAGAGTGCAACATGGCCGTAAGTGCCTGCGCATTCGTTTATTCAGCTCATCTTGTTGAGTCGTGCGTCCCCTCTTGCTAATTTTTGCTTGTTATGCCCTGGACGGTAGTTGGCGCCGTGACACTATCAAATAGTGTTGAAACCAGGTGTTCGCGAAAAGGTGAGCGTATCATTAGCACTAGTCACACACATGCAATGGCTAGTCAATGGGTCACCTGAAACCACACACGGAAACATATGGTACAAGTCAATATAGGCAGTTCCACAACCGTCTCAACATTTCTACTATATAACCTTTTGAAAGCTGTAAAGCAGTTGAATGCTCTAATAACATATGAGTTGAAATGTTGTGGTTTTTTAATCCTGGTGAAAGGAGCATACTCAGTTGTACGGTTCACTCCTATACGACAGACTCAATGAGTAAGCTAATTAGCTGAGCCATGCTGTCCACCCTATTTAATTAATGATCTGACCCAGAGTCACTACAGGGATAGTAACAACACGCTCCTATCCTCCCTAGTTTATTAGTGAATACTGAGTAATAGAGAACTGAGTTGTTAGAGAAGTTAAGAATGTTCTCAAGCACTTAAGAATTATATTGTTATATTACACTGAAAACCCTTGATAATCTTGTAAGAGTCATAAATTGTTAAGACTTTCATACTTTTTATAATTAATTGATCTGATTGTGTGTTTACACCTCCACTATTGTCTTCTTCACCAAAATAATTGCTTTGTGCAGACTACGTGAAAATAAGCATTGTGAATGTGGCTTTGTTACTATCTATTTGCATGTGTTCCATTTCGAGAGGTAATGATATTGGGACTTGCCTTATCCTGAATAGACACAAAATGATAGGAATTTTCCGTTCTAACATCCTTCAATCTCAAATTTTCCGTTACACCAGTGTTGAAGACTCTGCTGACATTTCTAAAATATTATTTTAGTGAAATTGATTGATACATATGACACAGTTTTACATGTGGAAAACTCGACATAATTCGTTGTGAATATTTTGGTCTTCGAGAAGGTCCACAAAGACTCTGTAACAAATCAAAGTTTCTGTCGCAAAAATCACAAAGACTCCCACTCTCACTGTAACCAAGTTCCTACCTCGTTATAATGCCTAATGTTGTATTTTCATCTGGGCATATACCATTATCATCAACGGTACGAAGCTTAATTAAAACCTTATGCAACCAACCCAAACATGTGTTTGTTTTAAGCGGTCTGTCTTACGGGAAGATACCGATTGTACATGCATGGTTTTGATGCGTCAGTTATTGATTTATCACGTTATTTTCAAGCTATAATCTGTATGAATCATAGAATACGCAAACGCAACAAAATATTTACTGAATATTGACATTAGACGTTAGTAATCACGGACATGTATGTCAAAAGGAACATGCACAAAAGGAAAGTTTGGCGAATCTTGCTTCTGCTCCTGTGACTGTGGAGACACCTGTAACCAGAAGACTGGAGTTTGTGGAGGTGACTGTGACTCTGGCTGGGTTGGAGGGACATGGAGCTAACTGCCAGAAGGTCTGATGTTAATTTCTGTATATTTTACAGAATGAACAGCACTGTGTATTTGTCCACTGCTGAAAGTAATGCTTAAATGTTTAGAATATGCACATTTTATAATCACCTCTTTACTGTATATTAAACATTAGAATGAGACGCAATGTCAAAGAAATGATAAAAAATTGGTTAGAGGAATAATACTCTCATACTCTCTTTTTTCAAAACAGAAATAGTTGCCAACAGAAGAAACACATTATCCCCAATTCGGTTGTATACGGAGATTAAACAATAGAATGAGACGCCATGTCAAAGATATGATAACAATTGGTTGCAGAAATAGTTCATCTAATTTACTTTTCAAAAACAGAAAACGTTGCCTACAGAAGAAATGCCTCCTCCCCTACTCAACTGTTTACCAGTTCATGGTCAGCGGACAGAGCTGTAGATGGGAACAGGGACCAGGATCTGCACGATGGCTCCTGTTTCCACGCAGCTGACAATACATGGGGTTTTGTGGAAGGTTGACCTAGGAAAAGCAGTACAGGATACATGATGTCAAAATATATCAGCCATCGCATCGTAAGGATGACTTACTTAACATTGACTACTCTAATACTGAAAAAAACTTGCGTGAATAGTTTCCTCTTTATTTTCATAAAATAGGTCAGAAAATATCAGATGATACGTCAATGTGTGTTTGTGGATGATTCTGGATAATAACTACAATTAGCATTTACTTGATTCTGATGCATTTTAATATCCTACCTCATATTTCTGCGAGAACGTCAGAGACACACTTTACGTTCACAGGTTACTTTGTTTGATAAACCTAGGATAAAAATATCACCGTTTATTGTTAATTAGATTACCTTTGTATAAATAGTAGCTACTTGTTTTACTTCCCGGAAAAATCTATTTCAGACCCAGAAAGAATCCGGTCTTGTGTCCTCTACTTGAGTAACACAGGCTCCTCAACAGGCCTCGCTTGCTGCCTTCCCTACGACACCCCAGTCAGTAACGGCGGGATCTACAATGCAACATGTGATGGCATTGGACGATATTTCTCGATATCAAACACCACATTCCTCAATCTGTGTGAGGTCGAGATATATGGTAGGAGTCTATTAAATTTGTATTAGGCTCACATGTTTTAAAGCCCAGGCAATCCACAAATGATCGATTTTGAAATAAGGCTGTAATCTTTAAAGGTGAGTCAATATCTTTCCTGTGCCTTCAGAAATCGATACAAGTTCAGTAATTAATTAGGTGTTGAAACGATAGGCAGATGTATGTGAAGATGTCGACAAAGGACTGGTAGTGTACAACTGTCAACGATAATATTCTTGCATTACAAGGCACAAATATACTTTTACCATAATCGACGAATATCAGACATTGGCATTTTAAACAAATGTCTAATGCAATTCTACATTATTTTTGTGTATCCGCATCGATATCTTCTATTTTCAGTTTGCAGCCCTGGGTTGTTTGGTGTAACCTGTAATGAATTTTGTCACTGCGCTGAAGAACCGTGTGACCACGTAAGTGGTTTGTGCCTTGGAGACTGTAGACCTGGGTGGCAGGGACACACGTGTAATACAGGTGAGGAAATGGTGTAAGAGAGGCTGATATGAGATAAGTGAGGAGATTCAGTCAGTGGTGTGTGTCCTGGAGACTGTAGACCTGGGTGGCATGAAGACAGGTGTGATAAAGGCGAGCAGATTTAGTCAGTTGTGTGTGTCCTGGAGACTGTAGACCTGGGTGGCAGGGAGACAGGTGTGGTATAGGTGAGGAGATTTAGTCAGTTGTGTGTGTCCTGGAGACTGTAGACCTGGGTGGCAGGGAGACAGGTGTGGTATAGGTGAGGAGATTTAGTCAGTTGTGTGTGTCCTGGAGACTGTAGACCTGGGTGGCAGGGACACAGGTGTGATGCAGGTGAGGACATGGTGTAAGAGAGGCTGATATGAGATAAGTGAGGAGATTCAGTCAGTGGTGTGTGTCTTGGAGACTGTAGACCTGGGTGGCAGGGGAGACAGGTGTAATACAGGTGAGGAAATGATGTAAGAGGAACTTATATGAGATACGTGAGGAGATTCAGTCAGTGGTGTGTGTCCTGGAGACTGTAGACCAGGTTGGCGGGGAGACAGGTGTGATACAGGTGAGGAGATTCAATCAGTGGTGTGTGTCCTAGAGACTGTAGACCAGGGTGGCAGGGCAACAGGTGTGAGACAGGTGAGGAGATTCAGTCAGTGAATCCTCTAGACTGTAGACCAGGATGGCAAATGGACAGGTGATATCTTCATGAGTCTGTGATAAACATATTTTATCGTTCAAAAGACAAAAAGTATTGGATACAATTGCACCACTTTTGTGTGTCTTTCGTCATGGAAATTAATCAAAACCTGAGAATAGTGACTTCCTGAGGTCATAACATAAAGTGCATTCAAAAAAGAAATGTATTGAATTTTTCGCATGGCGCCAAATTCACATTCAATTACATCAGATAGGTTAACCCGAAACAGGTTGGAAATTTAGTGTGCTGCAACTGTGTCTCAATCTGAGTGTGCAATACGTTTCTGTATCTTTAATCGCAATTATAATACATCGGTGGAAATGCGGACTGCTCCGATACGAGAGTTTTAAAAGAAGATATTGACGGACTATTTCTTACTTTTGACGGTAGTCTATTCCAATGGCATAATGTATCTATAACATATGATCTTTTATTCGTAGATGTCCGTTCAAATAGTGCAACAAAATTATGACAATGATACAGGTGAAGAGAATACGTCCCAAACGAATGAATTCTGACCGTTACACTAAATTTCATGAACCAATGAGGATATTGATGTAATATTGTAATGGCTAAATAAAATGAAATCCTGTTTATTCCAAGATCGTGTTATTGTAATAACTGCTTTAAACCGCTGACCAAGTCATTATGACAGTATTCAAGCAACATGGCGTTACTACAATTTTGACTTCAGAACACCCTGATAACAAACATTGATGTGCGTTTTCCTTGTAGAATGTGACGCAAATCACTATGGAGTCAACTGTGTGAACACGTGTACTGACAGGAAGTGTTCTAATGTCAACTCGTCATGTGATCGCCACAGTGGGTCATGTGACATGGGATGTCTTCCTGGTAGGATAGGTTCGGACTGTTCACAAGGTACATGCTGGCATGTAATTCCTCACATAATTTCAATGGGTTTTAGATCATATTATTAATTTTCAGTTATCTGTTATCAGAACTGTGTTATGGCTAACTATTACATATTGCCTTGGATACCTAAAACTGTTAGAACAAATAAAACAAAGGAGATTCAACCTTTAGCTTAAAACCATAAAATAACAATGGGCTTTTGCAATATGTTCACGACATTGCGATTTCTCCATAGAGTGTACAAATGGACGCTATGGACAGAATTGCATCGACTCTTGTTCTGACAGGAAGTGTGCAGGAAACTCGCCGTGTGATCACATAAGAGGGGCTTGTGTGTCTGGCTGTGCACCAGGGTGGATGGGTGAAGACTGCAGAGGAGGTGAACATATTTATAGACATCTCTCTTTGCTTTTGACAGACAAACTTCAACATTATTTTCAAGCTTTAAAACTCTATGATCGTACGATCACACAAAACCTAGCTTTATCATACATCATCATGATGTAGTGTGCACACAAACCAGGATTGAATAGGGATTAGAATATATACTCAACATGTATTATAATCCATGTAGTAGTGTTATATATGCAGCAACATTTGAAGGGTGAGTCATTAATTGTCAGTAGAGTAATTCCTTTTAGTTTCTTGTTGTTACCACAGACGGCAATGACACTTGTTGTTTGAACATGGTCTATAAAATAGCGTGTCATTTTATATTTCTGTCAAGTCTAATAGGAAATAAGCTTGCTCATACATGAAAACGATTAGAATACGTAGCTCAAATGGCATCCTATTATTGCATGAAATACTCTTCTGTGTGTAACAGTGTTCATTAAATACGAGCCATACACTGTAATCTATGCTCATGCCATTGTGATTTCTCCACAGTGTGCTCAAACGGCAGCTATGGACAGAAGTGTAGCAACCTAAATGTCTGACAACGTACTACCCAGCATTAACGTTAACTGAAAATAAGATTAAGTGATGTAACATCTGTCTATATGCTAAAAAAGGAGCAATTAATTAAATATTTCTACGGAGGAAATTGCAATACATTGAATGATATATCTATAGTGTGATCATAATGACGGGGAAAAAACAAGACGAAATGAAGAAGAGCTAAAATGGAGAGCATTCTTTGTACTTGTTTCCGACAGGATAAGATCACATGTAAGATATGAAGATACACGTCATTTGCGTCATGTTTCATACGTTAGCTGCAAGACATTTGACAGTTTATACGGTAATGTTCCAGTCTGTGACAGCCAACATTACGGAGCTAACTGTGACAAAGCCTGTGCCTCCAGACACTGTAGAGGGAGCTCTTCCTGTAACTCAGCTAGAGACTGTGACATTGGATGTGAGACTGGGTGGACACTGAACAACTGTACAGGTAAAAAAGCTGGTAGGTCGTCAATGGAGTGAGATGATGAGGTGCGATGTCACTTTCAAAAATATTTCAAATCCACGATCATGGCCCTCTGGCACAACTAAGGATCACCACTCTGCGCAGAGTTATGATAGCAGGCTAAATTGTCTCATATTAGCACAAGAACTCACACGCATCAGGGACCTGTCATAGTGGGTATGAGTCAGTATTGACAAACCGCGATAGTATATAGGTAATGGTGGTCATAGGTACTGAGAGCAGTACATTCTAGAAAACAGCTCAGTGCTGGAACATTGATATATCAAAACTGTTTTGCGTCCCTAAGAATAACCTGAAGAATTTAAGAAATTAAATACTATCAACCGTAAGGATATGTTGAAAAAAAGATTATCGGTGACTTTGCTATGAAATTAGAACACAGAGGTTGACCGCTTTAATAGAAATTTCAGTCACAAATACAACTTGTTTACTTTCCCTGTATGCATTCAGAGGAGGCAAGGGTTCTACAAGCCGCCTGTAACGCAGTTCATCTGGCTGTTGCTGTGGCAGCTGCATTCGTAGTTGGTGTTGTCGTAGGTGCAGTCGTCTGTTTTTGTTTTCTGGTGGAGAGGAATAGGTAAATGCGCGACTATGTCACAAAGTCTTAAAGAACAAAGAAATATTTCAAAGTCAGTTTAATGGAGAAATATACGTCTTAAATCTAGAGACAGAAAATAATGTGGCTTTGTACCTCCTGTCCTAAAAGCTCTGAATGCCCTTACATTCCAGACGACCACACAAGACATCGGAATCACCCCCAACCAATGCATCGGACGCTCGAAATGACCAATCACAGAACAGTGATGATGTTGGCACTGAAACTAGGATATATGACAGTCTCCATGCTGAATCTCCACATGACGCCAAGATCACAAGAGAGACATATTGCACCATTAAGTCTGGCAACACAGATTCAGAAGCCCATGCCCCAACATCACGTAATTTGTCCGAATCTGCCGGAGCACAAATGTATGAAAACATTGACCACACATCTCGTGAAATGGATGGTGCATACAGTGAGTAAGGGAAACATAATTGACTTCATGTGACACGCTTAAGGTTTCGTATTATGGTTACATTTGTATTTTAATATACCCGTTTACTTGGGGTGTCAAGGAGGATTTTACATATTAACCAAATTTTATCGTGTATAACTTTCTTAAATTGTTTTACCGGTTTCAATTCATGACTTCACATTAGTCTGAGAATGTGGGTTTGTCCCCTTAAATTATACTATGCTGTAGCCAAATGTCCCTTAAATAGTTCAACAATTATAACCATGTATTAAAACTTTTATTTTCATTTTTGTTGTAACTTTATATCATAGCTTGCGTTGTCCTTATACGTTTATCGTAAATTTGGTTATGCACACATGAAATCTGTGTATCAATTGTGACCGTTGCTGATCACTGGTCATGCTTTCAGATGAGTCCCGATTTTGTTTGCATTTCCTTTATAGGCGCGAATCTCAATCCATCCTGAGACCCCATGACAGATTTATCAGGGGTTGGCCGATGTTGTGGGGATTGATGACCACGATTCATGAACCCCATCCCTGTTGTTGGGTGGGATCACTATGACTTGCCAAACCCCTTTCTACTTTGTGGGAAGGAATCATTATGGCGGCCTACGATTCATACTGGCACTCTTTGCTGACCCGCTCTCAGTGCTCAACGTGCACGATGGACTGAGATTAGCTATTAGTGCATTTTATTTTGGGGTAAAAGATACATTTGGGACAGCTTGGGTTTATGTGCACAAGCGATAAATGGTTTGTTGCTTTCTATTCACCATCATAAACGAGTTATGTTCAGTTTGAAGAGGAGAAGCATGATTGACACATTAACATAGAACTTTTATAACTTGGTATTCCCGGTCTGTCAAAAGAACTGTGGTCTTTTTCATGTGTGTTAGAGTTTGTATGTATATCCATCTGCTTAATTTCTGTTACCGAATGACACTATCGGATCTGAATAGAAATGACTTCGGAGAATAAAGTAATTGTCTTTTATATGCACATGTAATAAACATGTCATCCCCAGTCCTTACTGTTACAAAGTTATACATGGAAGATATGATGCATTTGGAAAATTGATAATATAGGCATGATTCGAAAACAGGTTGTTTGCTTTGATTAACAGGTTGCGTGAACTTTCATGTCAATTTGTGTTCCTTGGTTCTCTAGAGGTGTGTTGGTAGTGTATGTAAGTATATCAGCCTGACCCTCCCAAAACTATTCGTACGTGCAGCAATGATCTGTAATGTCAGGTTGGTTTAGTTTGCTGTTTAACTCCGCACTCAATAATATTCCAGCTTTGTGGTTTGATTAATATCATCATATCTATCTGTTTTGATATTTGTTCTGTTGACATTAAAGTAATTATGTTACCATAAAGTGTTTTTGCTGTTGTTGCTGGTGTTTTAATTGTGAAAGTCAGTACCGAAAAGTAGTTAGCTACGAACAGAAACAAACACAGTGTTAATCCTTAAGAATTTCCGGCTCGTATCAGATATGTTTGCCAACCCGAGCAGAATTTCTGTTTCAGCTTAGATATAGATACATAACTATGGATACACACATATTACACTGATCAGGATTTAAGTTCAATTTTCGGCCACCTTCGCCTGATGTTAAAACGTAAATTCTTTCATCTGTAATCATTTTGCATGTGATCACGTATGTTTATATAACATCAACAAATGCGAGTACATGCGAAATGTTACGAAATCACAATATTTGATGATAATATTAGTTTATATAGATACATTTTCAATCGCATCAGGCATATTTTGTATAGTATATTGTGAGTGTACTATGTTTATTTAACGCTGGAGGAAGTTTCATGTGTAACGGGCGTATCCGACTGTGATTTATCACAAGCTAGATAATCCAATGGACATGCTAGTTGCAGTATTTTCCCGTGATATTACTGTCAATTTCACGATGCAAAACGTTTTCAGAGATTTCCCTTCCTTTTATATCTTTATCCATGTCTACAATTCCAAGCTGATCCTGCAACTTATTAGCTTAAAGTAGTCTTTCTACTATTATACCTTGTACACCTAATTCATAGCGCTTCAAAACGTTGTAGATGATTTCCATCAACTTAAAATACCTCATGTTGTTGCGGGCCTTTTACTCTTGAATATTTAATTCAATGATTAATGTTTGTATATCAAAAAAGATTTCGTGACCAAAACACACCGCACGACAAGAACAAACTGCAAACCACTTACATTTATGTTTGATGCTTTTCGCTGATGATTGTCCAGTTGTCAGTTGTTGAATCTTTGTACACTGCTGCTTCTTCAAAAAGTACGGAACATACCATAACTACAACTTGAATATCATTTCTGGACAACTTCATGACCAAGGTGTCAGGGTTATAGATGTACACATGTCCGCGTGCACGCACGCACCAACGCACACACACACACACGCACGCACGCACGCACACACACATCGTGCGCAGGTTTCCAATGCTTAAGGCGGTCACATATATTTCAATGACGATGATTGCATGTTGAGGGGCCGACAGTTTGGCAATTTGACGGGACTCAGAACTAAATACATTAGTGCTAAGAAAGCTGGAGAAAGTATTTTGACCTAGGGATAGAAACTTGATCTACCTCATCTGCCGGATACTCGAAAAAAATAAGGTGAAGATAGTTGGCGTTGGAGAAATGAACTGACTGTCTCGGAACGTTGTCTAAAACTAATGAAAATAGAATACTGTTGGGTTTGAACTTCTTATTGCTGATGTCAACGGCTATAGCTAACTAAAAAAAGTAAATACATTTTTGTCGGCACTCACTTGAAGAATGTTACTACATGTTAGTTTCTTAAAGCATGAATCTTCATGTGATTAAGGCCAGGCTATATACAGGCGCTTAGAGCTTCAGTGAGGTGATGTTTCCGGTTAATACAATTGCAAATATCTAAAGTTATCAATTTAAAACTAACAACATTCAATCCATTTTGCAGCAAGGCCAATATTAATCAATGTTTCTGTACATCTGTGAATATGTAATAAGTATCATCTTTGGATTAAGACACATATTAATGAAATACGTAGCTGGTATATTGTCCAAGTTATGTGAACATCTTTCCTGTATCATACATCTGACTTTGGCGCATATTATTGTTCACTGAGCAATAACTCAGATCTGAGCACATGTTGGATATGAGTCCACGTATAGAGCTTGTGGTGCTTTAATCTTCATATGGCTTCAGAAGTTGGCATATACACCATGTGTCTCAGTCCTCTGTCGAGTGAACTCCAGACAGAGTCTCACGTCACTCTGTAAAGAAGGAAATGAAATCAGCAAATACCCTTCCTTGTTTGTTAGAAGACGACAAAGCAACATATTGTTGAACAGATGCAACTTTATTTCTCCTGAATACCATTGAAATCGTCAGTATATTTGTAGAATTGAATCTGTTCAATCTGTTTAAAAACTAACAAAACTAAATTGAGTGAGTGAGTGAGTTTAATGTTACGCCGCACTCAGCAATATTCCAGCTATATGGCGGCGGTCTGTAAATAATCGAGTCTGGACCAGACAATCCAGTGATCAACAGCATGAGCATCGATCTGCGCAATTGGGAACCGATGACATGTGTCAACCAAGTCAGCAAAACTGACCACCCGATCCCGTTAGTCGCCTCTTACGACAAGATAGTCGCCTTTTTATGGCAAGCACATGGGTTGCTGAAGACCTATTCTACCCCGGATCTTCACGGGTCAAAACTAAATTGAATATAGTTGATGCTCAAGGGGAACATAATTGCAACTGGTGTGTAACTGTCCACGATAATACGACACACACGTGCGTGTCTCAGTTTACCTCTGTGAATGGCGGACCTCCAAGACGTGTGTAGAGATGTCGCATGTTGTTAATGACGTCCACTCTACCATCGTCTTGCAGTCTGCTTGCGATGTTTAGCAGAAGCACAAGGAAACGAAACTCCTCCACAGACCTGCGATCAACAATGGCATTCAAATTACTGCAGTTCACTTCACAATCTATTGCAGTGAATTGTTACTATGTGGCATGAATAGACACAGAAATTGTTTCTCCCTTCAGTCAAGCTGACGTTGATATGTCAACAGAAAGTTAATGTATGGACAAGGTGCTCTGCCGTCTGTTGTTGGAGGCCGTACTCAGTAATATTCCAGCACGATGGCGGTGCTTTGCCTATCAACCTACTTTGGTACACATAGAATCTCCACATCTGTAGACAATTTAATACCTACATTTATATGGATGTACGTACTCTGTGACAACGGTGCACAATCCTCGTTTGGGATCCTTTGTCCACGTGAGGAAGTTGTCAGTCAGAAAGTTGAAACTGGGGTTCCTTGCACTTCCCGTGATGTGGTAATGTTGAATGACAGTAGTGTCATCGTTATCCTATAACATTGAATGGTTACATGTTTCAGCCTGTTCACCTTTCTGGTACTTAATGTGTTTGTGCTCATGTTCTTGAGGAAGTGAATGTTTTCATCACTGTACATATTCCCCACAGTCTGTAATTAGTGTGGACAGTTATACCAAACTTGGGCAGCTAATTGTTCAATTGTTCGCTCGTCAAGCCGAGGGTCCATGTTAGATTCCCCGGGTTCTCGTGTTGGTAGACACATTTACACATATAAGTCGAGTCACGACATTGTCACTCATGTGTTGATGTACACACAAAAAATGAGTATTTATGAGATTAATATGAATTTGCAACCTTTAGTTTCAGCTCCATTGTGTTTAGAAGGATATCATCGGACAGCGCTGTAGACTTGGACATGCTCACTTCAAACCTGGAGGTGGCAACAGAAGCATCTACTGACGGGAGATAATCCTGGAAGGAAAAGTTAATTTAGCTGAATAACAAATAGATCATGAACGCTATATTATGTCAATATCAACCGGAAATCTATACCCTCGTAATTACAACGTTCAAGTACGGACGTGGGACGTAATTATTAAATCAAACCACTCTGTAAAAGATAGTAGAAATACAATTTATTTTAAAAATGTATGTGTGTGTGTGTTTGTTGTTTAATTCTGTACGTAACAGTATTCAAACTGTGTGACGACAGTATTTTATCAATCGAGTCTGACCCAGACAGTGATTGATAGCATGAGCATCGATCTATGCAATCGGCTACAATAACATGCGTAAACCAAATCAGATAGCCTGGCCACCTTTTACTGCATGCATGGGTTGTACATTCTTATCCAGTATTTTCAATTTAGATGTCAAACGTGCTCCATAATTATAGTTAAAATTGCAGGTGGCAAAATCATCAAATAACATCAGATTCATGTTGTTATAATTGTTTATACTAGAAACAACTGAAGACAAAAAAATACCTCTGTACATAATAGTCCTTGAATACGAAATAGTCCTTGAGAAAGAAACACACAGTTACAATGGACCTACCTACTAGTGTATATTGTTCGCACTATAAAAATGTGCCCTATACAATTCCTTTCTCCTGATATCAGGTCATACATATATATACTTACCAGAACATCTGCAGCATAGGTTATCAAAGTGTGCGAGTCACTGTTGTAAACCTGGTTCCACATCTCCTCTTTATCCGGAGGTGACGACACAATGAAGAAGCCATTTAGAGATGCGTACGACTACGAAACAGAAACGAACATTAAAAAGAAAAAATGTAATTTTTTAAGTAAAATTGATATTTTATACTTATCCTGACTGATGGTCTTTTGCTTATATCCCTTTCCCTTTCGAATGGCAGTGGAACACTTGAATCCCTTGAAGTTCCAAAAGCGGACGTACAACATACTCACCTACGAGTTACCTCCCTTCCTCTTTCCCGCGCAAACGTACCATGTGACGTGCCCAGACTTGTCACTCTCTCCTTATATTTCGCCCATGCACTTGGATCTGCTGTGAAATCACAAGTGTCTTCAACGGGGAGGTTGGCAGGGCTTGTTCGTCATGAGTCAGGATAAATATAAAATATCAATTTTACTGAAAACTTACATATTTTTCCTTATCCTGACTCATGATCTTTTGCTGATAGAATCCGTCGGAATAGGTGGTGGGTCAAGCCACTGGATTCAACAGCTGTCCTTAGATACGTCCTGTATCCCCATGGGAACTACAAACGGCATTTCCTTGGTCCTATTCTTCCAAGTTGCGTATTAACTCGGGGGGACCACTCCTTGTCTTACTTCAATCTCAGACAAGTTGAATTATGTTGATTCGTGTGGTTATAGATAAACTAGTATTCTCCTGTACAGGTATCTTATAACAACCCATAGATTATGATAAGGTCTTTATCATAAATGAGTTGGGATCCCTTTATGTGCAGGTAAGATCATTACCCGTATAGGATCTTATATCACTCAGCTAGCCTATCCTAGACTGTGCACATGGACTTTCAAACTAATACATTTCCTAGTAAAAGTCATCTACAAGTCAGCGTGATAAAGGGTGAGATTTCCAACTCAGCGCTTTTGAGGAACCGTTAGTTGCTGTGCTACAACGAGAGGTCCAAATTGGTGAATGCCTGAGACGTCTTCAGTGGCTATGTCTCGGAGGTAGTGGTTGGCAAACACCGTATCCGACTTCCAAAAGCAGCCCTCCATTATTGTCGGTATAGAGCAATTTCCGTGTAGAGCTAGTGTTGACGCCAGTGCTCTCACTTCGTGTGGGTTGGAAGCTCTAGGAGGTTCTAGTCCTGCTGCTTTGTAGGCTCTCAATAAAAACGGCTCTCATCCAGAACGATATGGTCGTTCTTGAGACTTCATCTGATGTCTCCATTGATAATGGGATGAACAGGCGCTTGAATTTCCTTCTCCTCATCTTAGTCCTTTGAAGATATATCTTCAGGGCTCTGGACTGGGCACAAGGATAAGTCCTCTATATCTTGTGGGCTGAGGACTGAAAAAAGCGCTGGTACGTGGAACTGTCTATCTGGTTCTAAGTCCTAGATGAACTGCATTATTTTGCCCTCTGTCGAATGTAGTTCGACCGTAGTCCAGCGCATGTATTTCCGATATGCGAGCTGCAGTGGCTAACGCTAGCAGGAACAGGCTGGTCTAGTGGCTCGTAGACATCACTGGTAAGATGACGCAGAATTACATTCAGGTCCCAGGCTGGAGCTCTGAATTTGTTGGTCCTCCAACTTGAATGATCTCAGTAGAGCAAGTAATTCTGGTACTTTTGTCAACTTGATGCCTGTTTTCATGGTAATTACTGTACTGATAGCAGTGAGGTAAGTAGATAGAGTCGAACCCTTCAGATGTCTGGTCTGTCTCAGATGACATAGATATTCCGCCACTTGAGGATGAGTAGCTATGAAGCCTTTCCCCCCTTGCATAAGTTTCAAACTTCAGCCATTTGTCGTTGTACAGGTTGCGAGTCGATCTGCGTAACGCTAGTGTTACTGCTTTGGCTGCTCTGGCGGAGTATCCTCTTTTCTTCAAACACATTTTGATATGGTCCACACGCGTAACTGGAACACTGTTGGGTTTCCCATGGACTCGCTTGGTGTGCGAATGTATCAGTAGGTACGGCCAATCTGGTAGCTTGATTACTGGGTTTCCTAGATTTTCTAGTAGATCTGGGAACCATGCTCTCGCTGGCCAGTAGGGCGCGACCAAAGTCAGTTGTAGCGTCTGAGTCTGTTTGATCTTGACCATTACTTTTGGCAGTAGTATCGGGGTTGGAAAAGCGTAGCCGTTTAGTCCTTCCCACGACATGCTCAGTGCAACTGTTGCCCAGGCTTGAGGATCTGAAACTGGTGAGACGAACGTCTGCAGTTGTTTGTTGAGCCTCGTGGCAAACAGGTCTATGGAAGGGTTATGTTCCGAAACGCTTCTGGATGGAGCATCCATTCCGTAGGTGACGTGTGTAGTGGTCTTGAGAGAGTGTCTGCCAGTACGTTCTTGGCTCCGGGTATGTGACACGCCTTTATCCAGGTGTCTGCTTTTTGCGTAATCTGGAACAACTGGAATGTGAGCTGCAACAGTCTTGGCGATCTTGTCGATCCTTGCCGATTTATGGAGAACACCACTGTGGAGTTGTCTGTGTGAATCATCAACATTTTGTTGTTCAGCGAGCTCGACCATAGTTGTAAGGCGTTGATCACTGCTTTCATCTCTAGTAGATTGATGTGGAGCTTTTGTTCTGTTTGGGACCACTTTCCTGAGGCCACTTGATCGTTGAGATGCGCTTCCCATCCTTGCATCGAGGCATCTGCGTAGAGGTGTGTGTCGAAGGCCGGCTCTTGTAAATAGACTCCTTCGCAAACAATCGACCTGTGTGTCCATCATAGTAGATACCTCTTGAGGTTTTCCGGCAGCAAGATAGGGTCGATGCTGTCTAGATGCTTTATAAGGAACCGTTGAAGCGGTCTTAGCTGTAACCTTCCTGTGTGCGTCAGGTCCTGCGCCAAGGTTAGTAGACCGAGTAGAACTTGCCATGATCGTAGTGTTAACGGAGAGGTGACTGCTGGCGGAATCATGGCTTGTATCTTGACCCAGCGATCCTCTGGGATGACCATCCGATTCTCTGTAGATCTGTATCTGTATCCCCAGGAATTGTAGATCTTGTGTTGGTTCCAATTCTGTCTTCCTTAGGTTCACCAACCATCCTAGTTGAGTGAGCAACTTGATCGTGAAGTTCAGTTGTAGTCTGAGTAGACTGGCATCTTGGTGGACCTGAATTCTGTCGTCCAAGTAGAAGGCATTGCATAGACCTCGATGATGAAGGTATGCGACTATAGTTTTGGTTATTATTATGAATAGCCACGGGGCCGAAGATATTCCAACTGGTAGGACGTTCCATTGGTAGTGTTGCCCTCTGAACAGGAATCGTAGATACTTTCTTGATTCTTGATGTATCGGGATGTGCAGGTAAGCATCCTGCAAGTCTATGCTGGCCATGTAATCTGCTGGACGGACGAGTTGTTTCAGTTGAGGTAGGTGGATCATGCTGAACCTCTCTGGTTTCAGTAAGTAGTCTCTGTTGAATTTGCGCATGTTGTATAACAGTCTGAACTTCTCCAAGGAGTTCTTCTTTGGTACTAGACAAATTGGGGGAATAGAAGCCTGGGGTGAGATGATTCCGATCTATTATCTCTACCGCATCTTTTGAGAGTAGTGCGTTGATGGCTTCTTGTAGTCTGTCGGCCTGTTCCTCTGCATACTTGAAGACCATTGGGCTGAGGGTTAGCGGAGGAGTGGCTTTCAGTTGTACTTTGTATCCTTCTCTTAGTACCCGAGAGGCGTAGCTGTCTTCTAGAATTCCCCAATTTTTCCAGTACCCTTGTAGACGTCCACCCACTGTTGATAGTTTTACAGGAACGGCTGGGGGTGGAAGACTCTGGCATCAACGTCTGGTCCTTAGCTCTCTGTATTCCGGAATACCTGGACTTATTGTTATATCTCTGGGACGTATGGCGGATGACGTTGGCCAGGGTATCTATGGTTTTAATCATCATCACCTCTCTGGAGTCTTGTGTGGCTTGTTTAGCTGCATCATCCAAGAGGCCTCCAAAGATGGTAGTCGCCTCCCACGGAGCTCGTAGTAGTGGCTGCGTAAATCTATCATTCCAGGAGCAGGACGCCAGTAGACCCTGTCTGCATATTAATGTGAGCCCCGCTGAGATTGATGTGAGGTGGTCCGACAGGAAGAACTGATCCTTCTTTTGTGTGACGAGGGCCGAGTAGATCATCTTATCCTCTTCCGTCGTGGAATCTTGGAATTTCTTTATCAATGCTTCATTGATGGCTCTAGATCTTGCCAGTCCGAAGAAGGATCTTCTAGAAGCTGTATCCAGTTGTGATAGCTTCTTGTCATCCACTTTATACACCTTACTCCGGGCGTCGTTCACCAGCTTGATGTTGTCATCCCACTCCAGCACCTTCACAAATTTTTCCATGTGGTGTAGGGGGAATTTCCTCTTATTAAAAGATGGTAGTTGCTGCGTCTGGTACTTGTCAGCCTTTGCGAAGGTTGTCCGGTACGTTGGATATAGGCTCGATCGGTGGGATTGTGATGGAGTCGAAGTCATCATCCTTCATCATGTAGGTGTAAACTTCGTTCCTATCTTTAGAGGGAGACTCCAAGCTCAACCCACTGAGAAGACAGGGGCCGTAGTGTCCTCAGTCAACGAGCTGTGTCTTGTTGAAGTATCCCTGTGCAAACGTCTATCCTGGGAGCGTTCTCTTCGCTGACGTATCTCTCTGGATTCTCTTCTTCACGAACCTCTGTGTGGTGAGCTGTGCCTTCGCGAACGTCTGCGTTGAGGTGATCTTGACCTAGAGCGGCTAGTTGTAGAGGCAGGAACCTTGGAACCTTGGAACCTTGGAACCCCTAGTTTCGCTGAACCTGGACAGCGTATCATCTTGACTATCTTGTAGTATGACGGAGTCGTCCGGCTGTGGAGCCCTTCGCTGAGGTGTACGTTTGGCAATGTCATCTGCAGGTGTAGCTCTGATGGGTGTAGATTCGCGCAGGCCTGGGGGGGTTGCGAACGGTGTCGGCAGACGGGAGGCTCTTCCTAGTATTCGATTCTTCCTGGAATCTCTGCTCCATCATGGCCATCATCTTGTTGGTGAACTGCATCATGAATTCTCCAGGGTCGAAGTTCTGCATCTGTTGACGCTGCTGCGATGTTGTTTTCTTTGCCTCAACTTCTCTCCTCGAAGTAAGACGTCTTATGTCGGATAGCTGGCCTGCTATGACATTCATAGGGGACGATCTCGTAGTAGTTGAGGTCGACTGTGTCGTTGATGTCATCGATACTTCGGGTAGAAGTATAGGGGGGTCGTCAAAAACGTCTTTCTCTTGAGGCGGCACAATCTCTTCATTGAATGATTTCTGGTGCGTAGCAGCGGTAGCACGTGTAGTTTTGCCCTCAGATCTGGTACCCGTAGCCTTGTTCTGCGTAGTAGAAGAGGACGCTGTCTTTTTCTTAGACTGGGAATGCGTAGGCTGTGAGGTAGACGACCTTTTCTTTGCCCCCTTTGCCGCAGACTGGCCCTGTAACGTACTAAGCATCACATCACTATTATGAACATCAGCAGCAAGTAACATACGGTTTGTAGGCTGATCTGCAGATTTATCACATGTGACTAGAGATGCCTTTTTCACCCGATCTATAAACATAAGAAAAATATTGATTAAATTGTAGATTGGTTAAATCAATGCAATAAATACAACGCAAGGTGGATAAACATGGATCTGTACACGAAGGACATTGGGGATGAGGATCAGCCACTGACAACCTGTGCCTACACACACAGCAGGATTTCATGAATTGTAAACAAGTTTACAACACGATGAAAACACGACTCAAAGTCAATATTTTTTTACAAATACTACATAATGAATATAGCCACAACCATACACAGCTTAATTTAGAAGAATAGGCCTAAATATCAATGATAAATTGCCGTATACGGGACTCCAGTGCTCGCCCAACCATCCGCTTTGGCGAAAAAGGAGAGAGTGACAAGTCTGGGCACGTCACATGGTACATTTGCGCGGGAAAGAGGAAGGGAGGTAACTCGTGGGTGAGTATTGTACGTCCGCTTCGGGAACTTCAAGGGATTCAAGTGTTCCATAACCATTCGAAAGGGAAAGGGAGATAAGCAAAAGATCATGAGTCAGGATAAGTATAAAATATCAATATCATTGGTCCCATTTTACTACACAACATGTCTAATTGTGATACTGGCTTATAATGGTCGTCCATTTTCATAAAGGGCGCTGAAAAATACAAATGGTTTATGTTTATGGATTTTCCTGCATGATTCTATTCATCTTCGTCTGTAAATCACGGCGTAGAATGAAAGGTGTTAAGGCATATAAAGCTATTTGGCTGGAGCTATATATCGATAATGTATTTGGGAAAATAGATATTATTTCACTACAAAATGCATGACATATAATAAAATGAATGTTGGTGGTGTGTGCTTCCTACTTACAGGCACGCTTGTGATCTTTGCTCCCTTGGGATGCCCTGAAAGGTAATTTAACTTATATTGTCAATTCCAACTCCAAGACTATTCTCGAAGGTAGATTTTAGACATGTGTCTGGGTATGCTATGCAGACCTAAATCATGTTTAACCAGTTATAATACACCTTTATTAGTTTAGCTTAATCTCTCATGAAATATATTGCCACTATAACAATTCTGATAATACTGTTCTCACCTCCACCGCTGCGTTTTAAAATCTTAAATAAAGAAGATAATGTCGTTAAGTACTGCATTTTGTGTAGATTCTGCACGTTTAATCATTTCATAGACACCTATAGGTTACATATGACTATAGTCAATTCTGAAGTCAACTAGTGTGAAAATTATCTGGAAACATGCAGTGCATATATACCGTCACTTGCCAGTGAACATTTGCATTGAACAAATGAACAGTGAACAACAATGACAGGTATACCGTCAATTGTCAGTCAACAGTTTGTATCAACATTAACAGGTCGGACACATTTTGTGGCTGATTTCTGCACCAATCTCAAAAGGATTTTTGTCAATTAGTATGACTACCTGAAGATGTTGTTGTACTGTCCTGTTGCCCATATTAACATCTAACACCTGACCAAGGTCAAGGTGTCTAATGCTGGCGGCATCAAGAGTTGTGTCCCCTTCTGACACATCCCTTGCCAACGCCTGGTAGATGAACAGGTACTGCTCCTGGGTACAGAAGGTACTATGTTTAGAAGTTATCCACAATGACAAATCAATACGCTATACCATTTGTATTAAGAACGATTGGTGAGCGATTGCTTTGTTTACAAGTACCTTTGTCTGTATCATGTTCTTCCTCTGCCCTCTCATGTTGGAGACGAAGCTGACGACGTCCACAACGCCCTCTGCCTGTGCCTGCTCTACGAGGCTGTCGATGGTGATGTAGGTCCCTGTCCTCCCTATACCAGCACTAAACAGGAAGCGGATAAACAGTAACAAATGCAAGGACTCATTCTTCAAAACGTTGTATGGTAGAGATGACATATCATTGGCGTTTGTTTCTCTGTGTATAGATAGGTGCCTTTAAACACTCTATTTATTTGCATCATTGAGTTTACACAAAGAAGGTCATTGTTATGATCATTACACAGTGCCCCACACTACATTAGATATATGAGGTGGAAACAGTAAGTTAATTTGAAATCAGTCACTTTGCACATCACAAACAAAGGAATTGCAATGGTGGTACAAAATAGAGAGACAGTACAGATATAGTGGCAATGTAACATAAAAGCACGCTTCCAAATAGGCCTAAAAATGTTATCTCCAACCGCTGGTCTTCATGTAATGTAACCGAGGCAAGAGTGCGCCCCTTCTAATCATATAAATAGAAACCAGAACGTCTTCTAGCTCGAATAAGTTCAACAAATGTCCAGACCACGTTTAACTCCCAGTGTACATATGATAACTAGCACATCACTGCATCTTAAGAGAAACAATGGTAACAGACTTGCAACACTGTTTCACAATGAATAGCAGTGCCTCATAACAATACCTAACATACCAATATATAAAACGAATTATAAAGTTGATTGTGTAACAACTGATATTTTTTTCAAAATTTGCGCCTCAAAAGGCTATTGATTTAGTACTTATTGATAACCGAACCTGCAGTGGACTATGATCGGCTGAGTTTGTTGTCCAGATATGACCCTGACCCTCCACATGAAGTCCAGCAGGGCAGCAATGTCCGGTACACCATGGTCTGGCCAGCTGGTGAAGTGGAGGTGGTTGACATCCCGTTTCTTGCCTTCCTGTGGTCATAAATGATTATGTATCACTCAAGGACGGATGCTGAAAACAAACTGTTGACAATTATCATGTATTTTTGAATACTCTATTCAAAATGTTAATATGCTCTGAAAGAGTTGTTAACAATATATTTTACCATTCCATTTAACATGTTAATGCTTTGGTATTCTCCGTTAAGGAAAGTGCACCGGTGCGTAGTTAGTGTGTAAGGTATCACATTGTATTTATCTGATGTGTCGGTTAGATATAACAAACAATTTACCAATAGTTATCACTTTTAGCACACCAATAGTCTACCTTCTCATTCTGAACAGCCAGCTTGGTGATAGTGTAGTTTGCTAGTTGTGTTCGAGCTGCCAGAGTTACTTTGATGTCACCAAATGTCACGCCATCCTTCTCTGGCCAGTATTGTAGACACTTCATCTGTAAGATAGAGAACATGTATGAAAAGAGGAACACACAAACAAGCAATGTTGTACATTTGCTTACAAACTTGCCACAAACAGATACAATTATTGTTCTGTGTTCACTGTAGCAAAGTCGAAAAGTCAAATACCTCGCAAAACCAAGTTCATACCTTGCATGCTTCCACGAGTCCTGTTACCATGACAACAGTGTTGCATCCCTCCTGCCAGATCATCTTCCAGAAGTCAACTAGGACATCCGGTTTGTATGGGCCTGTGTGAAATATCAGTTGGTACTAGACAAATGAATAGTTATAACATAACACTTAGTGAGGTTGAAAGGAAGGTAACAACTATTTTCTATACATCTACATTCTGGCATTTCAACTCATAAGTACGTCTTCTTGGCTGATAATCATTTGGCATTACCTTGTGCTGCTATGTAACGCTTCTCTGACTTGTAACCCTGGACGAAGACAGAGTAAAAACAAAACACACTGTTACTACAAACACTAATGTATTGTGCGAACAAGGGCAATTAGAATGAGTCTATGTAAGATGTTACATTCTTTAGCTGAAAATTTAACCTAAGAAGAATGAAAAATCGGAAGCATGAGTGAGGATTTAACGCCCGTTTGAATAGTATTCCAGTTTTAGAAACGTTAGCATTACACAAAAGTGACCATCCTGTGAATTCATTTGAAAAAAATATTTCATGTTGTTGTGGCTATTTTTGGCTTTTTGAAAATATGATAATGTTCTAACTCACATCCAAGTAGCTTGCGTTGACATAGTCTCCTCTATCATCATCATTAGCGTCATGCAATATCACCCGATTGTAGTCATCTGCCGAAAGCAGAAATATTGTACATAAATTCGTATATGTTATTCGTATGTGAAATAATTATGAATACAATAATCACTTACACGGGTAATATCCTCTGAACCCGTTCTTCCCTTTGTTCTTCGACTTTTGAGATTCCTCGTAGGAATGCATGAAACCATCGGGTAGATGCTGGAAGGAAGAAAAGCCATAGATACCAACATCATACAGATACTGTTCAACATGGTAATAAAGATGCTAAGTCCCAAGATGTTCACGATATTGTCTTCCTAAACTCACCTTGAACTCTTCTTCAGGGTGATCTTCCATCTTTTGCACTCGCGTGGCAAATGAGGACACGGGGATAGCATGACATGGTCTGGCATCACCCAGATTGTAGTAATTAATGTCAGCATGACCTGGTGCATCCTGCGGTGCGATCTGAGCATGGGCATCATATTCTTCTTCATCCTCCATGTCGGGCTGACCTTGACTGTCGCGTGGACGATCAACAAGTACATTGTCGCGTTTGTTCCCACTTTGGATTTTACGTATCTCTCCCTGATGACCAACTGGTGGCGGAGACACTGAAGCTACATGTGCAGGAGTGGTCGGCGTCTTCTTGGATAACAAGGTTGGCTTCACTTCATCATCAAATCCAACATTCATGTATGTATTTCCTTCATCTGTGCAGAGTGAGTAATAAACATCAGTATTTGTTTGTATTAATTAGAATTGACTTCCCTTACATAAATGCAAAGCACCAACGCCGACGACCATTGATTTTGGAATATAAACTGGCATTCAAGAAGTTGGGAATAAATAAAAACGTACAACAGTATTCATAACAGGTTCTGGTTTGTGGAACTGATAGACCAGAAGGGTGTGTTATCTATAAAGATGTACATTTGCTTAAAGTCTGGAATATCGACTGAATCAGATTCAATGAAGTTTATTAAACTAAACTGTGAGGAAAATAATATAAATTGATAATTCAAAATCAGTCATCTTGGCAGGTGCTCTGCAAGTAAGGTGCTGGAACGTACCTGCTACAAAATGAAACACTATTAAACAAAACGTTTTGCCAAAATCATCTTTGTTAAGATTCTGATTGCATCACATACCTCGAAGGTTTTTCTTATTTGCAGGAACATGTGGCGTTTCTTTTAGGGCTGATTCGTCAGACGACCTCTTTCCTCTCTGTCGTCTTCTGTTTAATGTAAAAAGACATCATTTCTTTCAAATAAAACTGCATATATCATATACAAGTGGCGAATCAAATATGCAACAATTCAAAGTATCAAAACATTAACTGACCTGATGAGCAGCACAATGAGGATGATCACCAGGGCCACCAGCACCACACCCACTGCAGCTCCTACTACAGCTGCGACAGGGACGGACTGGACAGCTTCTGATCGATCTGTGCGACAACATGTGTGCATTGTTGATGCAATGTGTTTCTGTAAGCCAATATACGCCATCAAGTATGGTAATAGTGTCTTTGCTAGATATCTATTTTGCACATTCACATTTGAAACACTTTGCTGAGTACTGAGGTTTTGTCTGCAAGATGAAGGTGTAAATGTTTCTGATCACCTCTTTAACGCAAAATCTTAAGTGACATTGACCTCTAGTTACTCAAATACATGTTTACTAAGTTTTTAAGACTCTACAAGTAGGCCACAATGTTATACCATGCTTCCCCCTCAATTCACATTGTATGTGATGTATCTAACACGTGTGTAATTGAACCAACAGGTTTCTTTGATAGACATACCTATATGTCTCTGATTCTGATCTTTACACTGGGGACCCATGTATCCTTCAACACAGCCAGAGCTACAGTTGCCTGAACTAGCATCACATGTGGAATTATTGGCGCATAGTCCACACTTCTCTTCACATTCGGCACCAAAAAAACCTGGACTGCACACTAGAGGATGAACAAACATAGGAGAAAAACTATTGAGATCTGTCGTTTAGATCTGATATGCACATGAGCTAGCCCGTGCAAACATATGTCTTAAATCGTTGTTCCTTCAGAATATTGGCCATCTCGAAAGTATTTGATGGTCTCATCACATGTACAGGCAGAAATCCATGGTTTAAGTCTGAACAAGCCCTGGTAAACGTTTGTCAAATGATTGATCCCTATCAGTATTGACCACCATCGACAACTTTCAGTATTGCAGTATCTCATTTGATAAATAAATTGCATTTTGAACATACAGACATACCTTTTGTTTTGTATTGCAAAAACGGAGAAGTAACAAAATATTTGTTTGGTAGCGAACCCTATTATAGGAATACACAACGGAACATCTCCTAAGCTCTGCATGTGTATGGCTATATGAAGCTCTCTCTCTATATATAAAGCTATAGACTACATGTTAGACTATACTATGTCGTTACCCTCATTACAGTCTTCACCCTTCCACCCAGACACGCATCCAAAAACACATGTTCCGGTCACATGGTCACAAGACGAATCTCCTGCACATTTCCTTTCTGAACACGTCATGCTGCAGTTCTGTCCATAGGTTCCGTTGCTACATTCTGTAACATGTGTCGTTATAATATGCCTTGTGATTGTGAAGCGTGTGGCAATACACAAGCAACTACAATTTGTGTACGAAATGATTTCGATTATGCACTCATGTTGTCAGAATAACATCAGATCAGATTAGTATTGGCCCCTAAGAATTGAGTTTGATATTATTTCGTTTAAGGCGTTAGAAACCTAAAAACTGAAGTGCAAACTGTATATATTTATGCAAAATATACACTGCGCTTATACTCCATCAACAGAAGTACATATTGTAATCCAGTATTTACACATATACGTCAACGGTAATTTACTCCTTTTTTAATGAGTGACACACAAATGACAGCAGAACTGAATTAGTGAAATCGTTCTATAGTGCAACACAGGCCCGTTTTTTCATCAACTAATCAGGACACAGTTTTTTTGTAACTGGGCGTCAACTAAGTTTTTGGTTTGGGAAAAAATAAACGCACACAGTTGCTTGATTGTCCAAACATATGCCACTGGAGAGATTGCAATGTATATATTTCAATATAGAGAGAATAAAGCACAAACAACACATTAGAACATATAAATCACTGAAAACCGAACAAGATACTGAGAGGTCAATATGTGCACGTTCAAGTCTGTTTTGATTTCAGTTATAGCTATTTCTACAATTCCTCATCCATTCAACACGTACGTTTTTCTGATTGCTAGTGAGGATAGATCCCACACACTTCAAGAACAGACTCCCATTAAAGTATAGCGGCCACACAGTGTTGCTTTCTTAGTAGTGAATTTTGACTATATGGTAAACCCGTCTTAACAAATGAAGGTGAGGTGGTGATTTTCATATCACTGATAAATATTGGAGGTCAATCTATGACTAATATAAAAGATTGGGTTTCATGCAAGGTGCTGAGTAGATTATATTTCATGTCCCAACATTTGCTTTGAATTGAACGGCAGCGTGTACCTTGTGAACAGTCCACACCTCTCCAACCAGGAAGACATCCCCTGTCACATGACCCACTGTAGCGATCACATGACGAGTTGACATCAGAACACTTCCTGTCAGTACACGTGTTTACACAGTTGACTCCATAGTGATTTGCGTCACATTCTACAAGAAAATCACAGTTTGAGTATCTCATAGTTTAGATTTGAGGATAAGTTTTAATGCGGTACGTCAATATAATGCCATAAAGGAATCAGGAGAGACTGCTTCATAACTATCAGACAATACGACGCACGCCACAAAAAACATTCAAGCAGCCTACATCATTCATTTGGGGACACAAACCCGTGAAGAATTGGATTTTAGCGACCCATGATTGTTAAGACAGGAGACAAAGAGGAATGGGCTGTCAGGCTTCCCGACTTAGTTCATGCGTGTCTGCTTCATATCCCAAATGCTCAGATCCATGATAGTGACGGTAATCGCCGGACTATCGGGTACAAGCATGATTATTTATAAACCGCAGCCATATAGCAGAGTCCGGCGTCAGCCTCCTCACCTATCTAATACCAGTCTCTCTTATACTATGTCCTCACCTGTATCACACCTGTCTCCCTGCCACCCTGGTCTACAGTCTCCAGGACACAACCCACTTACGTGGTCACACGCCTCTTTTGCGCAGTAGCAAAATTCATTACAGGTTTCACCAAACAACCCAGGGCTGCAAACTGAAAATACGACGTATCGATACGGTTACGCAGTAGTAATGTAAAATTATATTACTTATATAAAATTTGTCCATATCTAATATTCGTCGAGATATGAGAGGGTTATGTCCGATTATAGTAAACGTATGTGTGTGTCCTGCCATACAAGAATATTATTGATGACGGAAGTGCACACCCAGAGTGTGACTGTTTCTTCCAATGTCAGTCGATCATGGTCTGTTTTCAACACATGATTACTTTTATCCATCATCAATCCTCGATTGGAACAGAAAACATATTTGTGCATCTTATTGATTATACATTAAACTCACAATTAACCTTTTACGGATTGTTTGAGGCATTGAAACACATGCACACTGTAACCTAGTAGAAATCTAATACATACCTACCATATATTTCTACCTCACAGAGGTTGAGGAACGTGGTGTTTGATATTGAGAAATATCTTCCGATGCCATCACATGTTGCACTGTAGATCCCGCCGTTACTGACAGGGGTGTCGGATGGGAAGGCATAGCAAGGGAGGCCAGTGGAGGAGCTCGTGTCACTCAAGTAGAGCACACAAGACCGGATTCTTGCTAGTGCTAAAATAGATTTTTCCGATGTAAGACCGACTAGATATCATTCATACAGACAGACGTGAGTTCATTTACAATGAATTATTATGTTTGCCATCGAATAAACTGTGTTTGTCTTTGTCACTGAACTAAAGTAACCAGTTACGTTAAGCACAATGTGTCAAAATGCCTCCGCCTCGACTTTACATGAAGAAATATGAATTAAGTTGATGTGTCAGTATATTACAATTATGCAAATTCTTAGGCAGTGTAGGCATTGTCCCCAGTGAACCATCCTGAAACACATTTTGCTGTCTCATCGGATCGTTTGTAATCCATTTTGTCAAAACGTGAGATATAATTAAAATAAATATTTCAATATTAGAGTAGTCAATTTCAGCTAGTCAAATCATTACCATGCGATGGCTGATATATCTTGACATCATGTATCCTGTACTGCTTTCCTAGGTCCACCGTCCACAAACCCCACGTACTGTCAGCTGCGTTGAAACAGGAGCCGTGGTGCACATCCTGGTCCCTGGTCCCATCTACAGCTTTGTCCGCAGACCATGAGTCTGAATACAGCAGAGTAGGGGAGGAGGCCGTTCTTCTGTATGCAACATTTTCTGTTTTATGAAAATATTTTTGAGTAAATATTCTCCAATGATTAAAGTGTAAATCATCAAATAAAAAAATCCAAACATCTATATATGGTATCTTTAACTTGGCAATTGGAGTGTGACAGCGCTTCCTTATTAGCTTTCAACACAAAAAGGGTATCACTGACGGGTCTCATTTCCACTATTCTGCTTATAGTTTAGTATATATCTTGTCATAGTTCTCTCTTTCATGTGGAACAATGGTATACTGCAATACGTTAAACGTTGTATTATACGCAACTAGCTTTTACAACAAAAAATCATTAACCCCTGTGTCAGTGAGAAGTTAATAAATTGACCATTATTTGCTAGTAATATGCATTCTAAGATGCCTCACTAAAAGATCAAAGGCGCCGACGGTACTTTATCGTAAACCGTCATCAAACTGTTGATCATTTGTGTTTCTGGTAACGAGCATCTTAACGTAGGGGGGCAGACAAGTCAATAGAACAGCGGATCAGTTAGCCCTGAACGAGGATTGTGTATTTAGGTCACCGACATCGTTTGTTCTCTGCTTTAGATTTATCGTCGTTAAGCATTAAATTTAGCATCTTAAGAAAGAAATACAGATCGCTCTACACCTATGTATAGTGTAATAAAGAACACTTTGGCAAGACCTCGTACTTTAAATATAGTAGTTCAGGACAAAAGTGTACTTTATTACACTATACAAGGGCGTAGCGCGAACTGTATTTCTTAAATACAGCCTTGACAAAGTCGATGCTTATATTTCAAGGTGAGATGTAGTTATTCAAAAACTTATGAACAGTGATTTAGGCAGTCGAAAATATTCATTCAGGACATTTACAGATACATCATACCTTAACATCATACCTTTTTGACAGTTAGCTCCATTTCCTCCAACCCAGCCGGACTCACAGCCGCCTCCACAAACTCCAGATGTTTGGTTACACGAGTCTCCACAGTGACAGGAGTAGAAGCAAGATTCACCAAACTTTCCTGGTGAGCATGTACCTTTAAGACATGCATGTTCGTGATTAGTAACGGCATATCTAAACATGCCGTAACTATTTACGCGTAGACATATTCTATGATTCTTATTGCTTATATCTTGAAAACAAAGGGATGCCTCTTGTGATGAGGAAACGACGAAGCAGAATAGGAAATATCTCACGCATCAGTGACAAAGCGATGTCCAATGCCATTCCCTATTCCCTTGTGCTATTCGTTTTCGTACATATTCAAGAGAACAATTAACTAGCCTTCCCATTTGTTTATGACTGATGGGCAACTTGTCGTGGTGTTCATTAACACAAGCAGAGATTTCTTATGGATGTAAAAAGCGTTTTGACGCTCGTATGTACTGCAGTTCTGACGTAGCGAAAGCAGCAAAATTGCGGTAAACAGGAAATGCATGGATTTGTCCCTTGAAAATAGAAATATATTAACTGGCGTGCAATAATTGAATGAAAATCAGTCATAAACTCTTGAAAAAGAAAAATGGAGTGTATCACGCGGGAATGATGTTGGCTGATAAATTTCCTGCTTTAGGAATATACACTGTGACTAAATGAATTGACGAACTTAAGTGAGTGAGTAAGTGAGTTTAGTTATACGCCGCACTCAGCAATATTCCAGCTATATGGCGGCGGTCTGTAAATAATCGAGTTTGGACCAGACAATCCAGTGATCAACAGCATGAGCATCGATCAGCGCAATTGGGAACCGATGACATATGTCAACCAAGTCAGCGAGCCTGACCACCCGATCCCGTTCGTCGCCTCTTACGACAAGCATGGGTTACTGAAGGCACATTCTAAGTGAAATAATTTTCAAAAAAGGTGAAACGACTATTGCCTTGGCATAACTTTCAAGGTGTTTCTTTTAAAAAATACTTTGTCAGTGATTGCATTTCGCGGGAAGCTATTCCGCCCGCCAGAGTAATAATCATTGACTGAAGTGAGAGAGAATGTTTTTTTATGTTCCAGCAATTTCACAGCCGGGGTCACATGTGTCTCATGTTTAACTTTGAAGGGATTCAATCCGGGGTTTTGGCGTGACGAGCAAGCGCTTAACACTAGGTCACCCCATCACCCATTGTTTATCAGGCGTCACGTACAAACAGGGTAGAACTATTCAAATAGTATTATCGTTAATACATGACGGACCACATTAAATACATTTTGGCTTACTCCTCACAATGTCTCCATGTATATATGTTCCTACTTTGCATGTAGAAAATGATGAAATTATAAAGTTTGGAACTAAAACCATATCGAAAATGAATATAACTTTTTGTTATATGTCTTGTTTATAGCCACCCTACGCAAGTTATACAGAAACCAAATCTTACTACTGCTAGGTGACGATGCCTAATTGAACCGATCAGTTATCTCAGAAGGAAGGAATATAGCGGGACATAAACAAACAACAACAAAGCAATATAAAGTCAGTGATAAAAATACTCAACGAGCTGTGGTGACGCTTCCGAAACAAACACAGGTTGGATATCCAGGGTGATATATTACCTTCCCTAACCCGTTGGTCTACTCATTATGTAGTCAAATACCAGCTAGACAGTTACGGTCAAACACTACCGAAGGGATATATCTAAATATATCGTGTTATTCGAGGTTTGACACAACCGCAATACATGAATGTAGACAAAAAGTGTTTGAGTCCTCTACAGTATTTCAAGAAGATTATAGATTACACTTGACTCCAGAAGCATCTAAATATAGTAACTCCAGCGCAACTGACTACATTGTAATACATGCCTACATAGATTGTAAAAACACAATATTGAGAATGTCTACTGAATCTTAACAATGTAATACATTCAACATTCAACATGCAACATTCAGTCACACAATTACACAACCGTATAACGAAATGATGCTTAACAACACACGTCTTTGCTTGAATTACAAGCAATACAAGTAAAATAACTGTACACATACACTGTATCTACTTAAACATAATTTGTTTTCCTATTTTTGCAACTTTCTATTTCTCTTGTCATTTTCCATACACAATGTAAACATGTTATACTTTTAATCTTATTTTTAATTGGTCATCATAAAATAGAAACAGACTGGTCCCGACTGGTGCCGGTTTTATGATTGTGGCCCACTGAGGTACCCATCTCAGTGATAACCCCAGCAGACACATTATACTCACTACGAGAAGGTCGTTCATGATGTTATCCCATTACCCACTAACCACGGTAGCAACATGTACATTGTGCATTCCTTGGTCAAGAGAAATTATGCATGCAGTTTTCAGCAGGCACATGTTTTACCATCGACCAAGCCGGAATTAAAAATCAACATTTGTTGAATGTTACTACGATTCCGTTTCTCATGTCGTAATTGCCATGATCAAGCGTTGATATATATTTTCTTACCAGCTAGACATGCATGGATGCGGCTTCATTGTGATTAAAATAGACTCTTGTAACGTAATACCGAGAATATGCTCTTACCACCTACTTCGTGCAGCACAGTAGCAAATCATGCAAATGAAATTATAACATCAGAGAAATTGTTAATGTTAAACGGGTACAGCTGTGAGGTATAAAATACTTGTTTTTTTATCACAGGAACACTTGCTTGATTAAACCTGAGGAACTCACAGCTCTCCCCTCTTTTGTTTCAATGCTAGCTCCCAATAGCTAGCCTCCAGATCGAGGCCTCACTGTACCTTTACCACATAGAACAAAAGGCTATCTTTGTAGGACATGGACAGAGCATTAAAGTAGAGTCAGCCAGAAGACATACATCGGTATTATATAAAGGATATTAAACAACACACCAGCAGTTCTGATACTGCAACAGTCCTACTATATGGTAAGTGAGAACACTTCAATGAAAGCAAGTGATCATTGAGCACAGACTGAAAACCACACATTGAAAACTAACTGATAACCTACCTGTTACAAGCGGTATCAAGTATGTTGACAACACAATGCCGACTGTCACTATCCGCACACACGCCATGTTTTGACAACCAGGAAGTTATTTCCGCTCGACTGCCAAGCTGGGGTACATCTCTTTGCTAAAGCGGAGTACTTAGCGGTGTCTGGTTACATACAATTTAAATGTCCACAACGTATGCATTTGTTTGCCTTTAACCATGCGAGTAAACAAATCGACGGTTCCGAATGCAACAGAACATGTGTTATGTCAACACTTCAAACAAAGTATGTATAAATGATCTCATACTATCCTGCTCTAAAAAACATGTCGTATATTCAAGGGTATGTAACGTGGACATGTTGTACAGGTTTAGGGCAAGTTAACATTTTCTGGTGGTTCGGTTAAAGGTAGAATGAGGCTCCTTAATGTGAACAGTGTAAATATTTACTGTATGTGCATCATTTCACAACACAACTAGTGAAACCAGTTGGCCGAGCTGGTTGCCCCCTTCAGAGGTCGACATTTATTATTAATAAGTCCCGTTAATACGCATCTCTTTACCCTTGGGTGTTTGCATCCTAGTGAGTATATCTGGGTACATTTGGGCATATACTGAGAGAAACAAATAAAGGAACACTTGAAAATTCAAGTGTTCCTTTAATGTTTTCCAGTTTTTTACCACCAGCTTTGATTAGTGCTGTGGGAGGAATTCTGAGAATAAATAAAGGAACACTGCCATGAAATGGTGCCCCCTTAGTTGTTTCCCTCACTATATATACGCATTTATACCACGAACTTTAATGTCCCGGGTTGATGACGACGCCCCCACCTGTAATTTGAACTCATGAAAATGGACGAGGATGAGAAATTGAAATCAGTTGAGCAAGATCACCAGCTATGAATGTTTCAAATGTTCCCGGACAACCGTCATCGATTTTCACCCGGAGCAAATGCATTAGACGCCCATACCTCTGTGAATCCACATAGTAAAGTTGCCAACTTTACTAGCTACTCATACAATTCAGGAGAGATCCAACTCCCGGTAGGAACACAAACGACTCGATTTATGATACAGACCCATCTTCCCGTCGCCGTTCTCATAATGTAAGCAGTAAACCTGCTTGAACATGTAAATTGTACATGGCAGCTGTATTGTCTTTTGGTCAAAGCATGGTGTTCAGTATTAGTCTGCCATGAGTCTTCGTTTTGTTACTTACGATGAATACGTTTTCACAAACACTGATACTGAAACACTTAAGTTGTTTCTTGATATTGTGTTCTTATACTGTTTCATGTGAAGTTATTTGTAAATGAATATTATACAGTGTTCTGCCCATACAGAAAATATTTGGTATTTTTTCTTACAAAACTCTTCTATTTGAGAAGCACAATTCACGCATGTAATTACACTGATTATATAGCTATAACCTTCATAATAAACACATTATGAATATTCCGTTGCAGGGAATACGTTCATGGTTGCATAGTTTTTGCAAAACTTCTTTATAGTTAGATTTCAGACTAATTTTCTATCTTGTTGTCCGCGTGTCTTCTCTGTTCTCTTTTGGCGGTGGGATAGCCTAGTGGTTAAAGCGTTAGCCCGGTTCACTCACTCTTTGTTCCGCTTCAATTACAACGTGATAAAAGCATGTTGAGTAATATGTGCATGTCAGGTTACATTTATCCTTGTTCCTACAGCTGTTTGTCTTGTGTCATTCGGTGTTTTGCTTCTTTCTGGTTCGGCCTTCCTTATTCCGCGAAAAAATGTGTATTTTCTGCTTTTAATAAGCTTGTCGTGACATTTGTACTGCGTAAATGTCAATATTGAATTATTACTAAGCATTATTTGCATTCTGCTTTTGAATTTCGTACAGCACCAATTTCCGGTACAGGTTCTTTCTGAATCCACTCGACAGTTTGATTAGGGACACAGACATACATTTCCCAAAACGTTTAAAGTTCGATGTATTCGGGCAATTGTGCTTTTCGAGGATTTCCCTTGTATGTGAGTATATGATTAATTTTGGACTGGTTGCAAACAGTCTGATCTCCAAACAAAACTTTTACAGGATATTGATATCGTTTATACTTTTTATTTACACTATCATATGAATACATAAAACACCATCACCCGATAACAATAAAACTGAATGCTAGAATGTCTCCCAATTGACATTACATTCTGATACAGTGAGGACTATGGGGTTTTGTCCATTTAATACCTGCTATATCGTAGCAAGTATCTATAATCACTTAAGTAAGTGAAACGGGTAGCAAGTAGTTCCTTGACATTGTGATTTTTCCTCAACATGCTCAACAGGAAAATATGGAGAGAACTGGAGCCACTGGTGTAATAACAAAAAGTGCGCATCAAATTCAACTTAGGGTCGCCCTTGAAGATACCGGTTTGAATTGGTCGTCAGCAACCCATGCTTGTTGAAAGAGGTGACTAAAGGGATCGGGTGAACTGGCTCGCTGACTTGTTTGACAGATGTCATCGTATCCCAACTGAGAAAATCGATGCTCATGATGTTGATCACTGGATTGTCTGGTCCAGATTCAAATATTTACACATCGCCACTATATGCATGTATCTGGGATAAAGCTGAGTGCGAACAAAAAAAAACTACTAATGGTCATGTCTTTCAGAATGCGAGATACTGTGGAAGGATGAAGACTGCAGACAGGGTGATCATTGCAATTAACATTGTGAAACATTTGAACATACATATATATGGAAAATATGTCTATTTGTTGAATTTAGTGACACTCCTTCATGAGTGACTCAGCTTTAAGCGACGATGTTCCCGCCAAAGAAACAGAGACAAATACACCTTGCACATATCAGGTTAATATCAATATAACATGCCATGTTTCGTGCGTCATGATACTGTTACAACCTGTGACAGTCAACATTATGGAACTAACTGTGATAAAACCTGCATCTCAAGATCTTGTGATGGAAATCTTCCTGTAACTCAACAGTTGCGACAGGATGCACTCTCTTTCCTAAAAAAGTTCCATGCGGCAATCTAAGCAATTCTGCCACAGACAGCCGCCATAAGATGATTCCTTACATCTTGCGTAGTCCATTCAAGATACTGATTTCATCTGTTATATTTTTGACGTATCTACACATATTGTAGTTCACTGAGAAAATCTCCTAAAAGGTCAAAATCTGTTTCCATTAGCGTAGTTCTCTTTTGTTCTTTCAGCTCCACGTGCTGAAAAGTCCTACGGATAGCTAGCAATACAGTCACTTTATTGCATAAATAAATTGTATTTTGAAAACTGCTTCAAAGCGCAGATTCATACAACATAACGTCACCATTATTTTGACTTCAGAACACTCTGATAGCATAAACATTGATGTCGATTGCTTGAAATCGAGATTTGGTCGTTTGATAAATGCTCAAATTGCGTTTTCCCTGTAGAATGTGATGCTGGTCACTATGGAGTCAACTGTGTGAACACATGTACTGACAGGAAGTGTTTTGATGTCATATCGTCATGTGATCGCTACACCGGGTCATGTGACAGGGGTTGTCTTCCTGGTTGGAGAGGAGTGGACTGTACACAAGGTACGGGGCGGTGGGATAGCCTAGTGGTTACAGCTCGTCACGCCGAGGACCAGGGTTCAATTTGTTAAGCTCATTTCTGGTGTTGCCCAGCCGTGATATTGCTGGAATAATGCTAAAAGCGGCGTAAAAAACATACTCACTCACTGCACAAGGTACATGCTGACATATGTTATTTGAGTCACAGGGTACTCCAATATTTATCAATATGTGATATGCAACTCACTACCTCAAGTTCATTTGACCGGATATTACATTTTAGTCATATTTTACCATTGAGAAAGTATATGCTTGGAGTCGGTTCTTGGAGTGCGTGGGATCTATTCTGACCGGGACTCAAAATTGCGTAGGTCTGGAATGAATGAGGTGTTGTAGGAATATCTATAACTTCAAGTAAAAACATTAAATTTTGAATGGTCGGTTTAATTGAACGTTAACATATTGGGCCCTGAATACCAACTTCTATTTTCAGTGAATATTATGTTCTTTTGTATTGTTATTGCTTTATTCTCTTTAGTAATAAATATTCTGCAATCTCTTCAGTGACATCTGTTTGAATAATCCTGCAATTGTGTGCGCGTATTTTCAAAAACTGAAAAGCTTACAATTACAAAATATTGTGTCCTGTTTGGTTGTTGAAAGAAAGCGTGCATAACTGAAATTTATGCACGTACACTAAATGATTACACATGTTTTCCCCTACAGAATGTGGCCACGGAACCTATGGACAGAACTGCAGCATGGCGTATTCAGATCGAAAATGTGCAGGAGATTCGTCTTGTGACCATGTGAGAGGAACATGTGTTTTGGGATGCGTGTCTGGATGGAAGGGTGAAGACTGTAATGAGGGTAACGGCACTTTACATATCAACACGGCTTCACGTGCTTAACACACGTCCAAACCGCCAGAGATGTTCTATTGTGCATTTTTATAAAATACATGTTTTGTTACTTTTACATTATTGCATTATAATATAAATATAAAATAATATATGAGTAAGACACCACTTGAAATTAAAGAAGTTGTTAATGGTCGTCGATACTGATAGACGTAGATAAGCACAAGGTGGTCAGTGGATGACACAAACTCCATGTAACCTAGCCCCATGGCACGATCGATGAATCACGTCATATTTACATCAATTATTTTGTACTGTATTGCTTGACAGTGTTTGTATGTGTTGTAAGTCTGTGACAGCCAACATTACGGAGCTAACTGCGCTGAGGCCTGCGCCTCCAGACACTGTAAGGGGAACTCTTCCTGTAACTCAACAGGGGCATGTGACAACGGGTGTAAGACAGGATGGACACTGACTGATTGCACAGGTAACGGTGTTTGTTAAATTGTGTCGTTTATGGTGGTGAAATGCAACAGACGTTTTGGTACCAATTCTAAATAATGATTTATACATTTATACATGCTGCAGCTTGCGAGACCCATCTGTATGGTCCAGATTGTACAAAGACCTACTCCACCAGACACTGTATGCGGAGCTCCTCCTGTAACTCAACAGGGGGATGTGACAATGGGTGTGAGGAAAGATGGACAGAGACTGATTGCACAGGTAATGAAACCATCGGGTTAATAAGAAAACATCTTTTGATAATCTTACGTGAGTTAAATGTTGGAGTCGCGTTTTACTTATGTGTTGTTAGAATGTGGCAGCCACCACTACGGACCCAACTGTTCCAAAAAATGTGTCTCCAGACACTGTATGGGGAAATCTTTCTGTAACTCAACAGGGGTGTGTGACTATGGGTGTGAGACAGGGTGGACAGAGACTGACAGCAGGGGTAATATTCCCCTCTGCAGACATGTATGACTCAATGAGTGTCATGTGAAATCAGGACAATCATAAAACAAAGGTTGCTTCATTTTCTCTGGGGATGTCTGTTTGAATTAGGTTTACAGCATATCTGCTTGTATAATTGTATTATGTTTCATGGTTCAAGTATTAAGGTGAAAAATATGGTTTTGTTGCATAAAAGCAACCAGATTCACCGAATTGTAAACTTAAAGTTTGCTGTTTCGCCAAAATGAAACTACTAAGCTATTGTTGCTGTTTCGCCAAAATGAAACTTCTAAGCTATGTCTATTTGTAGAAATGCCAATAATGTTCGCCAAATGTACGCACGGTATCTCCACACACTAGGTATTAAGGTATCGATAACGGAATATGTGCCATAACCGTTCACTCAAAGAGATCAACTATCAGACGTGAATATATTTAGGCGATAAACACAGTATGTTTCTACAATAACCGATTTAACATCGAACTACCTCGTCCTGCGGAAGACACTGCGTAATCCGGCATGGGACAAAAGGCGACTTGAACTCGTCTGTGAAGGGAGTGGTAGGTTCCGTTCGTATTTTTTGTAACATTGCAACATAAAAAAATATTCTGTCCAAAGAAAACAAACTACTGTTTATTCAATGCAATACTGTAACACCTAAGAACAATATATAACATATACCATGATACCAAATTGATACCGTCTGATTTTATGGATTGACCAATCAAATTCGAGCATTTCACGTAGTCATGGTTGAAAAATGTTTTGACAGATACGATTGTCAGTTTTCAATCAAAGAACAAGTAGTGTCTGCAAAAGGAAAAAAAATACTTAATTGTCAGAGCACTATATTATTTGTCACTGGCCTAATTGCCATCGCAGCTAAAAGTGTTTATTTCATTTCCATTGTCTTTACTCCAGCAAAACAAACCACTCAAGGGGGAGGAAATACTTACTTTCTTAAAACGAACCATACACGGAGACAACATCGAATTGTAAAGTTCAAATTCACTCTTTTGACGAAATGAAACTATTTTCTTTGATGCCATTTCACTAATAATTTTCCTCCAAATGTTTTTTCGAAACTTCTATCTGAAATCAAATACAAGGTTGGAAGATATCATCGGAACGTGCACTTCACACAAAGATAGTGACAATTGTACGAAAATGCAGAAGTGCTGTGAACGATATCAGTGCCACCAAAAGAATAAACAGTGTCTATAAAATGTTCCGAGTTGTCAAAACACAGTATTTCACTGACCTAATTATCATTAAGGGTGAAAGTGTTGTTTCAGTTCCAGCGTCTGTACCTCAGCAAGACATACTTATACCTGCAGTGACAGTAACAGCAATCGTTGTCGCTGTAGTTGTAGCAGTTGCCGTTGGTGTTATCATCTGGAGAAGACGAAGGTAACGGATGCTGATTCAAATGATATTCAATAATCTATTACATTTCCAAAACATGACGTTGTGGTATAACGTGTAAAAATAGAAACAGACTCTCGATAGTAATGCAATTACACTATTTGTGTTTTAACCGATGGTTCTAATATAAAGAGGCATGAATTAACGCAGAAAGGATTTTGCTGTTGATTGTTCGAATATATTTGTAAATCAGACCAGCACTGGAAGAATCTGAATCCCATGATTACTATAACACAAGTCATCTCTCGAAACCTGAAACAAAACAATCACCAGAAAACGAAGAAACTAACCTTGAAGCAGGAACTTATGAGTGCCTCAATGGGATGTCAAATAACGCCCAAGGCTCTGCAGAGACATATTGCACACTCAACACAGACAAGCCAGGTGATGGGGCATCTGATGAAGTGGCGGACAAGGAAGGGGACGACATATACGAGCCAACAGAGCCACGGACATATGAAACGCTTGACAGCACTTCTCGTGACATGGATGGTGACTATAATAAATTGTGCGAGATTAAATAACGATATTAACACGACCTAATATTTTCACTCACTCTATCTGTGCCGGCAAGGAGTGAACTCGAGCTGGAAGACAACTATTTCAATCTGCTCTCGTATCTCTATCAATTGATTGTTTTTGTTTCTTTCTTGTTTAATGCCACACACAGCAATGATCCAGCTATAAGGCGACGGTCTGTAAATAATCGAGTCTTGACTAGACCACCTAGTGATCAACAACATGAACATCGATCTACGCAATTGGGATACGATGATTTGTGTCAACCAAGTCAGCGAGCCTGACAACCCGATCCAATTAGTCGCATCTTACGACAAGCATGGGTTGCTGAAGACCAATTCTAACCCGTATCTTCACGGTTAATTGATTGAGATCTAGTGTATTGACCATATAACACCATTGATTATTGGCATGTACTCCAAACATGCATGTCGCCATATTACCATGTGATTTTGTAACACTAGTATTCGATTCCATTAGTATATTTTGCTTTGATAAATATACTAGTATTTGCGTATGCGGTCATCCTACCATAATCCAAACCAGTTTCAAAACATAATTTACAACATCACTGTTTATGATTAGAGGTTGTCCTTTTGAGACGACATCAAGTATTAACTTTAGCGAGATATTGACAAGTATGGTTTGACAGATAATAATTATCATGTCTTATTTTCAGAAGAAAATATTCTCAGTGGCTTGCATAAGACGTTCAGTCATATAACCGTCTTTTGTTAGATCATGCGACTTATGAGATGTGACACTAGGAGACATTACGAAGTATGTGATAAAGAGCATATAGAGGCATATTTCAATATCATGCATCTTGTATAAAGCAACCTACTAAAACCATTAGGATATAAGGACACGGGAGATGTTTTTACGCACGTTGCCAAATGATGACGTGTTATATAACAGTTAAACTATACATAGTGTATTTCTTGATATTCAAGCTCATATAACAACACTTGTCTTCACTATTGTCAATGTTGATATCCATGCATCCTTTTTGTATTTGTATTGTAAAGCAATATCGACACAATATCGTGTCTAGTTGATCAGATTTGATAAGTTTGATTGAGTTGGTCGCCGTTGTTTGATTTGTCTATATTTATTCATATACACATTATGTTCCATATGAAAATGAAAAGACGTCAATTATTTTCCACTTATACATTGTACTATATATGGCACACAATTAATAAGATGTGTTTCACGAATGGGTTGTGGGTGTCTGAGTGGACTCAGCTTTTAGGAGGGTCTCTGATTGTGATTCATCACATTCTCATTGGACATGAAGTTTCCCTGTGTTATCATTGCGGATATTACTGTGTTTTCAGACTTTCCCCTTCCTCTTATGTTAGTTGGCTCAGTTAGAATATGTCAACATATGCATATTGTTCATGTAATGTACCAAAGATAGTGCTTCCAAGAGCTGTTGGTTAATTTCCTCAAAGCGTATACACCTGAACTAACTCATGTTGTTCACCGTCCCATACTTACGAGATAATTCATTCATTTATGCTTGTGGATTAAGCAGGATTTTGTAGTCACACCAAACATAGGGACCTCAACGCTAATAACAATATTATTGATCAATGTACTACTGGAATAAAGTAACTGTGCATTATTTAATAATAACACAATTTGTGGTGTTTTTCTTAATCAATTAATTTAACTGTTATAAATCAAAACAGTATGATAATAATAACATCAGAGAATTATTAACACAAAATACCTTTGTCAACCGCACGAAATGAATGACGTCGTTCTGCGCAGTAATACTACAAGACGAAATGTAAGTTTAATGGCAAATCAACCGCACCACCACACTGCTATCAGCTAGTCAGAAAACAGTAAACTAGAATGAGTGCGCGAGTTAACTTTTACGCCGCTTTTAGCAATATTCAAGCAATATTCAAGCGGGGGACACCAGAAATGGGCTTTACACATTGTACACATGTTGGGAACCGAGCACGGGTCTTCGGCGTGACGAGCGAACCCTTTAACCACTAGGCTACCCTACCGCTCCTAAATTAGAATGAGGTCTCGGTCCAGACCATGGTGTTCTACTGATCGCTGGTGCCAGATGCAAGCTTGGATACAGAGTTGTTCAAAATGAGAGAATGAGAGAAAGCCTGATGACATCACCCTTGTAGATTCATCAGACAAGGCTCATTATAAAAAGGAACAGTTACTAAAGCCTGGTCAACTGATGGTGCAGCGTGAGACGGTACAGTCCGTTTGATTTCATTTGAGAACGATGTATTGCTCCCAAACACAAAACCTAATAATTGCACAGTAACATTTAATCTTGCTACTAAGTCTTGCTGTACCTGAAACTGAAAGAAACCAGGGAGGACACAGCATGGCTGTTGAGTGACTTCTGTGTCGTCAGATCTTTTTCAGAGCTTTGAGAAATGGGCTTGGTTGGGCTTCAGCATATAATTCCCCAAATTTGATGCATAGGTTTTCAGGCTAATTTTCTTGTTCATGTGACCACTGCTAATTCCACCCGCCCAGTATGACATTAATGTGAATCATACTTGAGCGTGTGCATTATACTAAGACTAATTATTTGAGTTATTTCGTCCGTAAAAACTGTATCCAATTTACACATGCCTAATTCGATGTGCACATGAACTAGGCCTTTGATCAGGTGATTGAAAAAACGAAACTTGGAGTTATCACCCATGGACCATAGAACTTTACGTTGAAAGTTTCCAAATGACAGCTTGACCCATCCGTTCAAACTCATCCCTTACCGTCACCAGCAAGAAACGCTTCATGGCTTTTGAGAAACATGGACACGTTCGGTGATTGAAAATGGCGCACCAAACAATAGCATGCAATAAGAATGTTTGAGGGCAAAAAGGTGTGCAGATGTATAAAAATACTCTCACGTAAATTCACGAAATGTTTTGGAAGCTGAATGCCATCAGACCACTTGACTCACGGTTGCATAAAGGGCACGGATAAACATGCACTTCAGATGTTTACATGTAATGTAATCACACACACACACACACACACACACACACACACACACACAATGATAGACTACAGTGTGTATTTTGACGGTGAGCAGCATGAGATGTACCCGGGAAGTAGTGTGTGTCCCAGCTATACAGTCAAGCGGAAATAACTTCCTGGTTGTCCAACATGGCGGGTGTGTGGATATTAAATGGCTTCCTGGTCACATCAGCCTGCTGGATACAGCTAATACTCGGCAAGTGTCATTTTATGATTCCTTATTTGATGTACAGTGTTCTTTATGTCAATCATTGTCATGGTACAGCATAGTTGCCACGACTGTTTTACTCTCGGCAGTAATTTATAACACTGATCACTTATCATGGACCAGTTAAAAGAATGCGTAAATGATAGTAAATAGTATGAAACCGTGATATACAGACTGAGTATATACATGTTGTATACATAAAGATATATCCACGTTATATAATTAATCCAATACCAACATGACCTAAACGTTGTCATGCTAAAATGTTCCTCACTATTGGAAACAACTGAAAAAAGATAATTTGCTGACAATTATGGACATGAATACACAATGCCATTTACAAGGTGGTGAAATGTAACTTATGTGGGTTACTGATTGACTGAGTGGGTTAGATGGCTGACTTGTGTGCTGGTGATTAGGCGCCTGACCCTGAGAATGTGAGTACGAATCCCCTTCTTCTTCCATGGTATATGTGGATGAATAATGCTCGCCATCGTATTACGGATTACATAGTCTCTTGAGGCTCGCATATGACCTTATCACTCGTTGGTCATTCTCCGTTTTACCATTCGTGTTTATCGATTAAATTTAATTATTGCCATTATATTTAAAGGTGGGTTCTGTAAGTTAAATGTCCAGTTAAGAACTACATAAAAAGTGAGTGAGTCAGTCAGTCCACAATAGATTATATCGGCCAAAAGAGTTATCTAGAACCGGACTACATCATGAGCAAGCGTTTATTAATGACTATTAAATAGTGATGTTACCAAGTGTCCACGAAACGGTGAGCGTATCCTCGTCTACCGGTGGCACCAGTCACATACATGCAAAGACTAATCAAACATGAAAATATATGGTGGGAGTTAAAATAGAAATCTTTGAAGCAGTTGAATATTGTAACGTCTTAGTCTGAGTTATGATGCTGTTTAAGAGTTTGGTAAGAGGGGCATACTTGATTGTATCTACAAGGTTTAGAAACGTCAGTTGTTGATGTATCATGCTGTTTTGAAGATATTATCTGATTGAATCATTGAATATGCGACAAGAACTATCTACTAAATATTGAATCACGAATATGTATGTCCAAAAGGAACATGCTCACCAGGAAGGTTTGGTGAATCCTGCCTCTACACCTGTCACTGTGGAGACTCCTGTAACCAGACAACTGGAGTTTGTGGAGGAGGCTGTGACGCTGGCTGGGTTGGAGGACATGGAGCTAACTGTCAGAAAGGTCTGTTGTTAATACCTTTACATTTTACTGAATTAACAACACTGTGCACTGCTTAAAGGTTTAGAATATACTCATTTCATAATCACACCTTTACTATATGAAAAATAATAGAATATCGAAGTGGCAAAGATATGTTAAAGTCACATGCAACGCAAAACACAACTTTGCAGATTCTGATACCTTTCGGTATGGACTTACAGTAACAAATTATCAAAAAAGCTAATTCAACTTATAAAGTTGAAAAATAACGCGATAAAAAAAACCCCGCGAAATCGGAGTTCAAACGATTCACTAATTTCACCCCAGCGCTGGGGTGAAAAGTGGTTTCAACAGCTGTGCTGCACTGCACAGTGATTAGGTTCGCGCGGCTTGAATCGGGAATTCGACTCGTAAATACACAGTAAGTGATGCGTGCAAGGATTATCGCTGTGGTCGAAGTTGGAGAACAAAATGTGTTTATTGTGATTACAAGCATATTTGGCCTGCAGTAATAAAAATACACTGGTCCCATACTTTTTCTTATATGTTTTCACATCTTGCTTTTGGGGGTTGGCAGATTTGCAAACCAAGTTTTCAAGAAAGTGCAGCGTTAGAAATACTAATTTCTTTGTTACAAATTGCTCAGCTTGATAACTTTTTTTATATAAATGTCTATGGAAACATAGAAAAATATGTTGATTGTGATAAGCAGTCTCTGTCACAGACAAAACTCAATGTCTGTTTGATTGAAAACTACGTGTCTGTCTGCCTGTCTGCTAATGAGAATATGCAATACACAACTTCAATCATTGACCACATGCAATTTGAACTTGAAACGTATCTGGCTATACACCATAAATAAAATACATTGATTTATGGCTCGTGCACCTGAGTTCTGTCTCTGTCACATTATGTAATTACACAGATACGCAGGTGTGATACTTGTACACATGACATGTTATTGTGTCTGTGGGTTGCAAACAAACTGCATCCATTTTTCTCGGATGACTGGATCGGACGGAAACCGGTGCAAACTCAGATTGTCTGTTTCAAGTCCTGCTTTGTACTTGAACGAACGACAGTTTCCAGCCACGCAGTAGTTCACCATCTCAGTATTTGTTGATTGGATCGAACGCAAATGCAGAAAAAGTGAGCATGTATTTACAAAACCCAACATCTCTATATTCACACACACACACAATGAGCCCTCAGCGTATCGGCAAACGAACCAGCCAATGAAAGACTTCGTAATACTTGAGTGCACACCCATCCGGTCTGACTTGGTTCGGTCTCCCGGGTGCTTCGTTTCGAGGAAAGTAAACCCAAGTACCAAATATTGCTCTTTTGATTTGCGATTGTACGCTTATCATTTGTTTATTTGTTTTTTCATAATCAGCAATCTATATTTTATGTCATGAATAAGTGATAATTGTGTTTTAATTATGTTTGTTTTTTTGTTTGCATGTGACCTTTAAATATTGGTTGGAGGAATTATTACCCGAAAATATTTTCATGAAACAGAAAATGTTGCCTACAAAAGAACGGCCTCCTCCCCTACTCGGCTTTATTCAGACTCATGGTCTGCGGACAAAGCTGTAGACGGGAACAGGGACCAGGATGTATACCGCGGCTCCTGTTTCAACGCAGCTGACGCTACATGGGGTTTGTGGAAGGTTGACCTAGGAAAGCAGTACAGAATACATGATGTCAAGATATATCAGCCATCGCAATGTAAGGATCTGACTGACATTGGCTACACTATTTTTGAAATATTCACTTAATATATTTCTTTCGTTTTGACAAAATAGTCAAAGTCAAAACAGAGACAAAGGACACGTTTCGTTTTCTCTCTGAAACTTCACTGGTTTCTTTTCTTTAATGTAGCAATACAATTATCATTCACTGTAAATGAGATTACTGTCTGTAGAAATATATTCTAGCGAGTTGAAAATCTACCTTAGAACTGGTTTCTTTTGTTTAATGAACTTAGACAGATACCATGATTTATTGTGATGCGTTTACAATTGTATAATATTAACTTCTCGGTTTTACTTCTGTAAAAATCATTTTAGTTCCTGGACGAATCCGGTCTTGTGTGCTCTACTTGAGTAACACGAGCTCCTCAACGGGCCTCCCCTGCTATGCCTTCCCATCCGACACCCCAGAAAATAGCAACGGGGTCTACAGTGCAACATGTGATGGCATTGGAAGATATTTCTCAATATCAAACGCCACATTCCTCAGTCTCTGTGAGGTCGAGATATATGGTTAAGGTTTATTATGTTTCTAATAGGTTACTGTTCATATGTTTTAATGCCAAAAGCAATCACTAAAAAACTAAATTTTGAAATAAAATGTATGAATAAAAGGTTGTTATCTACAAGGTGAGCCAATATTTTTCTTGTGACTTTGGAGAGTTATAGACAAAATTTCAATCATTATTTGTTTGTTTGAAAACAGAACGCGATCGGGAAATATGTGAAGTTATAGTTAAAGGACTGGGTGTGTATGTCTGTCAACTGTAATATCTTCGCATTACAGGGCACATATTTTGCTGCTATAATCAGACATAACCCCTTCACATATCAACGAGTAATCGATATGCACAAATGTTCATTTGTAATGCAAATCTACGTTATTATTGTATATCCGTATCTCCTTTTTTCAGTTTGCAGCCGAGGATTGTTTGGTGAAACCTGCAATGAATTTTGTCACTGCGCTAAGAAGGCGTGTGACCACGTTAGTGGTTTCTGTCCTGGAGACTGCAGACCAGGTTGGCAGGGCGACAGGTGTGATACAGGTGAAGACATAGTGTAAGAGAGGCTGGTATAAGATAGGTGAGGAGATTCAGTCAGTGAATCCTGTAGACCAAGATGGCAAATAGACAGGTGATATCTCCATGAGTCTTTGATACAGGTTTTGTTTTAAACATATTTTATTGTCCAAAAACAAAAGGATTGGACAAAAGTGCACCACTTTTTATGTGTTTTTTGTCATCCAAATTAATGAATATCTGAGAAAAGGGCATTCAAAAGAGAATTTTCGCATGACGCGCCACATTCGCGTTCAATACCATCAGATAGGTTTACCCGAAACATGTCGAAATTTAGTATGCTGCAACTGTGTCTCAATCTAGTGTGCAATACGAGTGTGTATCTCTAATTGCAATTATAATACATCGGTGGAAATGCGGACTGCTCCGACACGACAGTTTTTAAAGAAGATATTGACGGACTATTCCTAACTTTTGACGGTAGACTATTCCTTTGGCCTACTGTATCTATAACATAGGATCTTTTAAACGTAGATGTCCGTGCAAATGGTACAACAAATGATATAGATGAAGAGAATGTGTCCCAAACGAATGAATTCTGACAGTTACACTAAATATCCTGAACCAGTGACGATATTAATGTAATAGAATAACGGCTAAATACAAATGAAATCCTATTTATTCCTAGACTGTGTTATTTTAATAACTGCTTTAAACCGCTGGCCATGTCATTATGACAGTACTCAAGCATCATGACATTACTATAATTTTGACTTCAGACGACCCTGATAACATCACCATTGATGTATGTGGGTTGAAATCCTGATACGGTAATCAGATATTTATTAAGCATATTGAAGAGAATGTCTTTTCTTCATTACTGACTTCATTGTGTAAAATACTACATGAACTGACATTTGAGAGATTTGATGGATTATGCTGATATATATACATCCCTTATGATTCCATGTCAAAATGATATGAACATAATGCATTAAAACACTTCCCGAACCTAAACTCGAATTGCCTTTTTCTTGTAGAATGTAATGCTTATCATTATGGACTAAACTGTGTGAACACGTGTACTGACAGGAAGTGTTCTGATGTCAACTCGTCATGTGATCGCTACATCGGGTCATGTGACAGTGGATGTGTTCCTGGTTGGAGAGGTGTGGACTGTTCACAAGGTACATGCTGACATTTAATTCCTCTCACATAATTTCAATGGGTTTTTAGATCAAATTTTTAATTTTCAGTTATCTGTCATGAGAACTTTCAGATATATAATAATCTGGCCATTGGATTGTATTTGATAAACAAACATGCGGAATGATGGTTTACTATTACATTCTGCCCTGGACCCTACAAAGAGTTCGAACAAATGAAGAGACTCAGCCTTTAGCTTAAAACCATAAAGCCAATGGACATATTGCAAGATGTTCATGACATTGTGATCGATTTCTCCACAGAGTGTTCAAGTGGAAGCTATGGGCAGAACTGCAGCGACTCTTGTTCTGACAGGAAGTGTGCAGGAAACTCGCCGTGTGATCACACAAGAGGGGCTTGTGTGTCTGGCTGTGCACCAGGATGGATGGGTGAAGACTGCAGAGGAGGTGAACATCTTTATAGACATCTCTATTTACGTTTGACAGACAAACTTCAACATTGTTTTCAAGCTTTAAAATCGATGATCGTACGATCATACAAAACCTAGCTTTATCATACAATGATGTACTCTGCACATAAACCAAGATTGAATAGGGATTAGAATATATACTCAATATGTATTATAATCCATGTAGTAATTATTCATATACACAACAACATTAGAAAGGTGACACATTAGTGACACATTGAGAAAAGTCTTTATCATTTCGTGTTGTGCTGCACACGGCAATGAAACGTTTGAACATGATCTGTAGAATAGCGTGCAACACAACTCTCATGTGCAGCGAGTCACGTGATTACTCTGCGACTCGTACTTGTACATTTTGCCTGAAGCATGGTTATTCTGTTTCAGTGTCATTTGTTTCTAACAAAACTAATATGAAATAGGCTTGTTCATACATGAAAACGATCAGAATACATACCTGAAAAGGCACCATATCTAATTGCATGAAATACATGTGTGTGTGTAACAGTGTTCAATAAATACGCATTACACTGTGATATATGCTCATGTCATTTGTAATTTCTCCACAGTGTGCTCAAACGGAAGCTATGGACATCAGTTGCGTCATGTTTCATACTTTAGGTGCAAGGCATTTGACAGTTTTAAGTTTATATGGTAATTTTCCAGAATGTGACAGCCAACATTACGGAGCTAACTGTGACAAAGCCTGCGCCTCCAGACACTGTAGAAGGAGCTCTTCCTGTAACTCAACTGGCGGCTGTGACATTGGATGTGAGACTGGGTGGACACTGAACGACTGTACAGGTAAAGATGGTAGGTCGTCAGTGGAGTGAGATGATGAGGTGCAATGTCACTTTTAAAAGTATTTCAAACAATCGATCATGGCCGTCTGGTACAACTAAGGATCACCACTCTGCGCAGAGTTATGATAAGAGACAAAGTATGTCTCACATTACCACAAGAACGCACACGCAACAGGAGACTACCATAGTGGGTATGAGTCAGTAAGACAAAACGCGACTGTATAAATGTTTGGTGGTCATTCTGGAAAACAACTCAGAGTTATAACATTCATATATCAACACTGCATTGCGTCCCTAGGAATAATCTAAAACATTTAACAAATTAAATACTATCAATCATACGGAAATGTTGAAAAGATTATCGGTGACTTTGCTATGAAATTAGGACACGGGGGCTGACCGCTTTGGTGGAAAATGACACGAACTATTTCAGCCATAAATACAACTTGTGTCCTTTCTTTTTATGTATTCAGAAGAGGCGAGGGTTCTACAAGCCAAGGGATATGACGCTGGTGATCTGGCTGTTGCTGTGGTACTTTCCTTCGTAGTTGGTGTTGTCGTAGGTGCTGTTGTCGTCTGTCTCGTTGTCTGGTGGAGAAGGAATAGGTAAATGAGCGACTAAGTCACAAAATCTATCTTATATAACAATAGAAATATTTAAAATAATTAATCTAGAGTCGGAAAATAATGTGGTTTTGTACCTCCTGTCCTAAAGCTCTGAATGCCCTTACATTCCAGAAGACCACACAAGACATCGGAATCACCCCAAACCAGTGCATCGAACGCTCGGACTAACCAATCACAGAACAGTGATGACGTTGGCACTGAAACTAGGATATATGACAGTCTCCATGCTGAATCTCCACATGACGCCAAGAACACAGGAGTGACATATTGCACCATTAAGTCTGGCAACACAGATTCAGAAGCCCATGCCCCAACATCAAATAATTTGTCCGAATCTGTCGGAACACAAATGTATGAAAACATTGACAACACATCTCGTGAAATGGATGGTGCATACAGTGAGTAAGGGAAACATTATTGACTTCATGTGATACACTTAAGGTTTCACATTATGGCTTATATTTGGACTTAAATATATCCGTTTAGTTCGCGGGTGTGCAGAAACATTTTACATATTAACCAAGTTTTATCTTGCATAACCTTCAGGATCATAGTTTGTTTTACCCGTTTCTATTAATGACTTCCCACTAGTCTGAGAAAATGGGTTTGTCTCATTAAATTGTAGTATGCCGTAACCAAATTCCCCTTGAAGGGAATTTGTCAATAGTTTAATATTTTATCATTATACATCAAAACTTAAAACATGTTCAAGTTTGTTGTAAATTTATGTCATAGCTTGCGATTTCCTTATACGTTTATCGTAGATTTAATTGTGCATACATGAAAACTGTGTATTAATGGTCACCGTTGCTGATCACCAGTGGGTTATGCTTTCAGATGAGTCCCGATTTTGTTTGCATTTCCGTCATAGGTGTGAATTTCAATCCAGTGTCATCCTGAGAGATTTGTCAGGGGATGGGTCGTGTTGTGGGGATTAATGACTACGATTTGTCAAAGCCCATCCCCTGTTGTTGGGTGGGATCACTATGACTTACCAAATGTCGTTTTACTTTGTGGGGTGGGATCACTATGACATACCAAATCTCGTTTTACTTTGTGGGATGGGATCACTATGACTTACCAAATCCCGTTTTACTTTGTGGGGTGGGATCACTATGACTTACCAAATCCCGTTTTACTTTGTGGGGTGGGATCACTATGACTTACCAAATCCCGTTTTACTTTGTTGGGTGGGATCACTATGACTTACCAAATCCCGTTTAACTTTGTGGGGTGGGATCACTATGGCGGCCAAAGATTCATACTGGCACTCCCGTTGCCCATGATCAAAGTGCACGATGGACTGCGATTAGCTTTAAGTACAAAATTGTCATAATTCAATATAGTCATTTCATTATTGGGGTAAGTAATACATTTGAGACAGCCTGGGTTTATAGCCCAACATGTGCACAAGCGATAAATGGCCTGTTGCTTTACAATGACTTGTTGCTTTACAGTAAACCGTTGCACATAAGCCAGTTTATCTATCCACCACAACAGACGAGTTATGTTGAGTTTGAAAAGGAGAAGCATGATTGACTGAACCTTTATAATTCAGCATTTGGCTTCCTGGTCTATCAACAGAACTGTGGTTATTTACATGTCTGTAAATAATAATGGCCGACTGTACATTGGAGTTCGAATTTATTCCAGCTGGTTAACTTCTGTTACTGGATGACACTCTCTGATCTGGATAGAAATGACTGGTGACACAATCTATTCATGTTTCATTGTCTTAAAGTTTTTATATGCGCATGTAATAAACATGTAATTCATAGTCCTTATTGATACACAATTATACTTGGAAGATATGGTGCATTTGGAAAATTGATAATTGATAATGTAGGCTTGGATTCGAAAACAAGTAGTTTGCTTTGATTAACAGCTTTCGTGAACTTTCATGTCAGTTTGTGTTGAATTAGCATGACCCTCCAAAACTATTCTTACGTGCAGGAATGATCTGAAATAGCAGGTTTGTTTGTTTATTTGTTTGTTGTTTAACTCCGCACTCAGCAATATTCCAGCTATGTGGTTAGATTAACATCAGCATATCTATCTGTTTTGATATATTTGTTCTGTTGACATTGAAGTTAATTATGCTGCCGTGATGTGTTTTTGTTGTTGTTGCTGTTGTTGCTGTTGTTGTAATTGTGAGTTGGAGTTATTGTTTCAGTTTCTTAGCAGTCAAAACGTCACAGCCTTATGGATATTCGAAAGACAACACAGCAAGTTAACCTATCTTACTGTACATAACTGATCCTGCAATTTATTAAGTAGTCTATCTTCTATTATACCGTGTCCACTTGCATCTTATCAATGATTTCCATCAACTTAAAACAACCCATGTTGTTGCCGGCCTTTTACTCTTGAAATAATTCAGTGATCAATGTTTTTGTATCAACGAAGATTTCGTGACCATACCACATCGCACGTGGAACAACGCGAACAATATGCACACAGCACTGATCAACGTACATTTAAATCTGATGCTTTTCACTGATGTTTGTCAAGTTGACAGTTGTTGAGCCTTAGTAGATTGCTTGAAATTTTACTTGAATATCATTTCGGGACATCACGATGTCATGGTTATAGATGTACACGTTTCCACGTGCATGCACACACACACACACACGCACAAACACACACACACTGCTGTTTGTGGCTTATGTTTACTTCACACAGTTGGAGTTATTGTTTCAGTTTATTACCAGTCAAAACGTGACAGCCTCATGCATATTAGAACGACAACACAGCAAGTTAATCTATCTTACTGTTCATGACTTAAACTCTTCCAAAATAAATAGGATAAACCATTGCACTTTGTACCGTGACATACGTGTACGCATCGTGCGCAAGTTTCCAATGCGTTAGGCGGCCATATATATAACGACAGAGAGAGCCCGGCAGTTTGGCAATTTGATGGGACTCAGGACTAAATACATTAGTTGCTGAGAAAGCTGGAGAATATGTTTTTGACCTAGAAATAGAAACTTGATTTATTTAATCTGCCGCATACTCGAAAATAAAGGTTGTAGATAGTTGTTTTTGAATGAAATAAATTTGATGTCTCGGAAAGTTGTATGAGACTAGTGAAAATAATCATTGTGCCTTGAAGAGTTATCTGAAGCAATTCCCAGACAAAATGAAAAGTTATACACAAATAGCGATGTCGCTGACATGAAACTAAAAGCGACAGGGACATCTAAATGATGTGAGTTATCAAAGTAAGCCTGATACAGGAGAACCCACGAATCGGTTGTCGAGTCATCCGGGTCAGTAAACACTACACTCACACTGAACTGGTGCTATCTTTCATAACGACTCTCACAGTGCAATACAAAAAATACTCAAAGATATCATGATTAGCCATAGTTTATTTGTGTATATATCTAGAACGTGAATCATTAGATAATATAGTTAATGTTAGATGAAAAGTATTTTCACAAATGTTCTTACAGATGTATTGTCTACTTATGTCTGTATTCAACAATGATACACGCATGCATTCGTTGTTTAAGAGTGTTTTACAGGTCGTGATCCTCTACCAGAATACTGTTGAGTTCGAAGTTTCTATTGCTGATGTCAACGGGTACAGCTCAGACTGAAGACGAAGAATACGTTGAGTCAGTCCGAATTTGTCTAGTCCTTAGTGGATAATATACCTAGATTGACTAACATGTGTATGTATGTGTGTGTGTGTGTGTGTGTGTGTGTTTGTGTTTGTGTGTGTGTGTGTGTGTGTGTGTGTGTGCGTGCGTGCGTGTGTGTGTATGTGTGCGTGCATGCAGATAGTAAGAAATAAATAGGGGAAGGAGAGGAAAGATGAATACAGATAATTGTAATGCAGATGTATCTGTAAATTCACAGACGAAGGGATAATAGCGTTCCCCTGGACATGGTACTTGTTTAGTTGGACGACAGTCAGGATTAAGGCTGTAAATGGTAAAATGTGAATAGCTGAATGGTACAACTCACATCTGTCATGCATAGATACAACATGTATTTGTCTTTGCTTACGTAGACGATGTGTACAAAACCCTGTACAAGTGAAATAGTCAAGAAGATATGATTAATAAAATATACTAGGTTTTCAAAACAGTGCAATATCAATTCACAATGTGACAAGATAAAGTATAGATACAAAAAGAAACTAAAACGAGTAAATACATTTTAATCGGCACTCACTTAGGAACAACGAAGAATGTCATTATATGGTAGTTACTTAAAGCAAGAATCTTCATGTGATGAAAGCCAAGCTATACAGGCACTTACAGTCTCAATGAGGTGATGATGTTTCCGGCAATACAATTGCAAAATATTTAACTGCATTTATTAATTCAAAACTAACAACATTCAATTCATTTTGCAGCAAGGCCAATATTAACCAATGATTCTGTACATCTGTGAATAAGCATAAGAAAAAATTTTGGATTAAGACTCATATTAACGAAATACGTAGCTGGTATATTGTCCAAGTTATGTGAACATCTTTTCTGTATCATACATCTGACCTTGGCACATACAATTGTTCATTGAGCAATAATTCAGATCTGAGTACATGTTAAGATATGAATCCACGTATACAGCATGTGGTGCTTTAATCTACATATGGCGTCAGAAGTTGGCGTATACTCCATGTGTCTCAGCTCTCCGCCGACTGAACTCCAGACAGAGTCTCACGTCAGTCTGAAAAAGAAAGACCTGAAATCAACAAATACCAACCCTTGTTGTTTGTTAGAAGACGACAAAGTAAAACAAACCTGCAACATATTGTTGAACAGATGCAACCTAATTTCTCCTGAATACCATTGAAATCGTCAGTATATTTGCAGAATTGAGTCTGTTCAATCTGTTTAAAAACTTGCAAAACTAAATTGAATATAGTTGATGCTCAAGGGGAACGTAAAATTAACATTGATGTATAACAATCCATGATAACACGACACACACTTCTCGTCTCAGTTTACCTCTGTAAATGGCGGACCTGCAAGACGTGTGTAGAGCTGTCGCATGTTGTTAATGACGTCCACTCTACCATCGTCCTGCAGTCTGCTGGCAATGTTTAGTAGAAGCACCACGAAACGAAACTCCTCCGGAGACCTGTGATAAACGAATGCATTGAAATAACTACAGTTCAGTTCACAATCTATTGCAGTGATATTTTTATTATGTGGCATGCGCAGACATAGCAATTGTTTTTTTCCCTTCAGTCATGCTGACGTTGATATTTCAACTAACAGGCAAGGCGCTTTGCTGTCTGTTGTCCGACGCCGTACTCAGCAATATTCCAGCATTATGGCGGTGCTTTGCCTATATAGACTCTACAAATCTATAGATAATTAACACCTACATTTATATGGATGTACGTACTCTGTGACAACGGTGCACAATCCTCGTGTGGGATCCTTTGTCCACGTGAGGAAGTTGTCAGTCAGCAAGTTGAAACTGGGGTCCCTTGCACTTCCCGTGATGTGGTAATGTTGAATGACAGTAGTGTCATCGTTATCCTATAACATTAAATGGTTACATGTTTCTACTTGCTAATCTTTCTATTTTTCATGTGTTTATGTTCATGCTCGTGAGTAAGAGAATGTTTTTAACACTGTATTCATCAATACCCCAGTCATTCACCACGGTCTGTAATATGTAAGTCTGTGCCATTATATCACACTAGCAGCCAAGTGGTTAATGCGATCGATCGTCACGCCGAAGGTCCGTGTTTGATTCCACGGGTTCTAGTGTTGGTAGAAACATTTACACATATAAGTCGAGTCTCGACATTATCATTCATGAGTTGATGCACACACAATAAATGAGTATTTATGATCTTAATATGAATGAGTAACCTTTAGTGCCAGCTCCACTGTGTTTAGAAGGATATCATCGGACAGTGCTGAGGACTTGGAAATGCTCACTTCAAACCTGGTGGTGGCAACATGAGCATCTACCGACGGGAGATAATCCTGGAAGGAATTGTAAATTTGGCTGAATATCAATTAGATCGTGAACCCTATATCACGTTAATATCAACAGGAAATAGATTATTCTCGTGCTTACAACGTTAAAGTGATAACGTTGGGCATATTTTACCAATCCAAGATAATAGAAATGCAGTTTACTTTTAACTTGTGTGTGTGCTTTTTCTTTTGCTCTGCAAGTAACAATATTCAAACTATGTGACGGCAGTATATTATTAATAACAATCGAGTCTGATCGAAACAGTGATTGATAGCATGAGCATCGATCTATTAATAACATGCATGAACCAAATCAGAGGGCCTGGCCACCTTTTACTGCATGCACGGGTTGTACATTCTCATCCAGTACTTTCAATTTAGATGTCATACGTGCTCAAAAATTACATTTAAAATTGCAGGTGGCAAAATCATCAAATAACGTCAGATTCTTGTTGTTATAATTGTTCATCAGAAAAACAACTGACGACAAAAACATTCCTCTGTACATTTTCATGACGAAATAGTCCTTGAGAAAGAAACATACAATTAACCTGGATCTAGCTTTCTATCTCGTGTTTATGAAGCAAAGTTGTATACAGTTTATATTGTTTGCAATAAAAATGGGCCCCTGTTATCTTCTCTATAATACCTTTCTCCTGATATCAGGTTAAGCATATATACTAACCAGAACATCTGCAGCATAGGTTATCAAAGTGTGCGAGTCACTGTTGTAAACCTGGTTCCACATCTCCTCTTTATCCGGAGGTGACGACACAATGAAGAAGCCATTTAGACATGCATACGACTACGAAAGAGAAACGAGTATTAAAAAGAACATTATTAGTATCATTGGTCCCATTTTACTAGACAACATGTCTAATTGTGATACTGGCTTATAATGGTCGTCCATTTTCATAAAGGGCGCTGAAAAATACAAATGATTTATGTTTATGGATTTTCCTGCAAGATTGTATTCATCTTCGTCTGTAAATCACGGCTTAGAAAGAAAGGTGTTAAAGCATACAATGTTATTTGGCTGGAGTGATATATCGATAATGTATTTGGGAAAATAGATGTTATTTCACTACAAAATACATGACATATAATAAAATGAATGTGGTGGTGTGTGCTTCCTACTTACAGGCACGCTTGTGATCTTTGCTCCCTTGGGATGCCCTGAAAGGTAGTTTAACTTGTATTGTCAATTCCAACTCGAAGACTATTCTCGAAAGTAGAATTTATACATGTGTTTGGGTATGATATGCAGACCTAAATCATTTTTAACCAGTTATAACACACCTTTATTAGTTTAGCTTAATCTCTCATGAAATATGTTGCCACTATAACAATTCTGATAATACTGTACTCACCTCCACCGCTGCGTTCTAAAATCTTAAATGAAGAAGATAATCTCGTTAAGTACTGCATTTTGTGTAGATTCTGCACGCTTAATCATGTCATAGACACCTATAGGTTACATATGACTATAGTCAATTCTGAAGTCAACTAGTGTGAAGATTATCTGGAAATATGCAGTGCATATATACCGTCACTTGCCAGTGAACATTTGCATTGAACACATGAACAGTGAACAACAATGACAGGTTTACCGTCAATTGTCAGTCAACAGTTTGTATCAACATTGACAGGTCGGACACATTTTGTGGCTGATTTCTGCTCCAATCTCAAAAGGATTTTTGTCAATAAGTATGCCTACCTCAAGATGTTGTTGTACTGTCCTGTTGCCCATAGTAACATCTAACACCTGATCAAGGTCAAGGTGTCTAATGGTGGTGTCATCAAGAGTTGTGTCCCCTTCTGACACAGCCCTTGCCAACGCCTGGTAGATGAATAGGTACTGCTCCTGGGTACAGAAGGTATTATGTTTAAAAGTTATCCACAATGACAAATCAATACGCTATACTATTTGTATTAAGAACGATTGGTGAGCGACTGCTTTGTTTACAAGTACCTTTGTCTGTATCATCTTCTTCCTCTGCCCTCTCATGTTGGAGACGAAGCTGACGACGTCCACAACGCCCTCTGCCTTTGCCTGCTCCACGAGGCTTTCGATGGTGATGTAGGTCCCTGTTCTCCCTATACCAGCACTTAACAGGAAGCGGATAAACAGTAACAAATACAAGGACTCATTCTTCAAAACGTTGTATAATAGATATGACATATCACTGGCGGTTTTTTCTATGTGTATAGATAGGTCCCTTTAAACCCTCTATTTATTTGCATCATTGAGTTTATACAAACAAGGTCACTGTTATGATCATTTACACAGTGCCCCAAACTACATTAGATATATGAGGTGGAAACAGTAAGTTAATTTGAAATCAGTCACTTTGCACATCACAAACAAAGGAATGGCAATGGTGGTACAAAATAGAGCGGCAGTACAGATATTGTGTCAATGTAACAGAAAAGCACGCTTCCCAAATAGGCCTAGGCTTAGATTCCAGGGGCAATATGATCTCCAAACCGCTGGTTGAGGAAAGAGTGCGCCCCTTCTAATCATATAAACAGAAACCAGAACGTCTTCTAACTGAAATATGCTCAACAAATGTCCAGACCACGTTTAACTCCCAGTCTACATATCGTAACTAGCACATCACTGCATCTTAAGAGAAACAATGGTAACACACTTGCAACACTGTTTCACAATGAATAGCAGTGCCTCATAACAATACCTAATATACCAATACATAAATTCAACGAATTATAAAGTTGATTGTGTAACAACTGATACTTTTTTCAAAATTTGCGCCTCAAAAGGCTATTGATTTAGTACTTATTGAGAAACAAACCTGCAGTGGACTATGATCGGCTGAGTTTGTTGTCCAGATATGACCCTGACCCTCCACATGAAGTCCAGCAGGGCAGCAGTGTCCGGCACACCATGGTCTGGCCAGCTGGTGAAGTGGAGGTGGTTGACATCCCGCTTCTTGCCTTCCTGTCGTCATAAATGATTATGCATCACTCAAGGACGGATGCTGATAACAAAATGTTGACAATGATAATGTATTCTTGAATACTCTATTCAAAATGTTAATATGCTATGAAAGAGTTGTTAACAATATATTTTACTATTCCATTTAACATGCTAATGCTTTAGTATCCTCGTTAAGGGAAGTGCACCGGTGCGTAGTTAGTGTGTAAGGTATCACATTGTATTTATCTGATGTGTCGGTTAGATATAACAAACAATTTACCAATAATGTATCACTTTTAGCACACCAATAATCTACCTTCTCATTCTGAACAGCCAGCTTGGTGATAGTGTAGTTTGCCAGTTGTGTTCGAGCTGCCAGAGTTACTTTGATGTCACCAAATGTCACGGTATCTTTCTCTGGCCAGTACTGTAGACACTTCATCTGTAAGATAGAGAACATGTATGAACAGGGGAACACACAAACAAGCAATGTTTTAAATTCGCTTGCAAACTCGCCATAAAATATGAAAATATTGTTCTTTAAATTCAGATACCTCACAAAACCAAGTTCATACCTTGCATGCTTCCACCAGTCCTGTTACCATGACAACAGTGTTGCATCCCTCCTGCCAGATCATCTTCCAGAAGTCAACTAGTACATCCGGTTTGTATGGGCCTGTGTGAAAAATCACTTGGTACTCAACAAATCAATAGTTATAACAAAGGAAGGCAAAGGAAGGTAATAACTAACTTCTATTCATTTACATGCTGGTATTTCAACTCATAAGTTACGTCTTCTTGACTGATCAACTATTGGCATTACCTTGTGCTGCTATATAACGCTTCTCTGACTTGTAACCCTGGACGAAGACAGCGGAAAAACAGAACACACTGTTAATACAAACACTAATGTATTGTGCAAACAAGAGCAATTAGAATGAGTCTCCGTAAGATGTGAAGAATATTTGTCACATTCTTCAGCTGAAAAATTAACCTATGAAGTATTCCAGTTTTAGAAACGTTAGCATTCGACAAAAGTGACCATCCTGTGAATATGATAATGTTCTAACTCACATCCAAGTAGCTTGCGTTGATATAGTCTCCTCTACCGTCATCATTAGCGTCATGCAATATCACCCGATTGTAGTCATCTGCAGAAAGCAGAAATATTGTACATAAATTCGTATATGTTATTCGTATTTGAAATAATTATGAATACAATAATCACTTACATGGGTAATATCCTCTGAACCTGTTCTTCCCTTTGTTCTTCGGCTTTTGAGATTCCTCATAGGAATGCATGAAACCATCGGGTAGATGCTGGAAGGAGGAAAAGATATGGATACCAACATGATAATGATACTGTTCAACACGGTAATATAGATGTTCAGGTCCAAGATGTTCACGACAGTGTCTTCCTAAACTCACCTTGAAATTCTCTTCAGCCACTTCAGGGTGATCTTCCATTTCTTCCACTCGCGTTGCAAATGAGGACGCGGGGATAGCATGACATGGTCTGACATCACCCAGATTGTAGTAATTAATGTCAGCATGACCTGGTGCTTCCTGCGATGCTATCTGAGGATGGGCATCATAATCTTCTTCATCCTCCGTGTCGGGCAGATCTTGACTGTAGCCTGGACGATCAACAAGTACGTTGTCAAGTTTGTCGCCACTTTGGATTTTACTGACCTCTCCCTGATGACCAAATGGTGGCGAAGACCCTGAAGCCACATGTGCAGTAGTGGTCGGCGTCTTCTTGGATGACAAGGCTGGCTTCACTTCATCATCAAATCCAACATTCATGCATGTATGTCTTTCATCTGTGCCGAGTGACTAATAAACATCAGTATTTATTTGCATTAATAAGAACAGAATTCCCTCACATAAATTCAAACATAAACTGGCATTCTTGAAGTTGGGAATAAATAAGAAAACATACAATAGTATCCTTAAAAAATTTTGGTTTGTGGAACTGATAAACCTGAAGGATGTGTTATCCATAAAGGTTACATTTGCTTAAAGTCTGGAATATCAACTGAATCGGATTCATTAAACTAAACTGTGAGGAAAATAACATAAATATATAACTGAAAATCAGCCATGTTGGTAGATGTTGTGCAGGCAAGGTACTGGAACGTATTTGCCACAAACTGAAACACCATTAAACGAAAAGTTCATAAATCTTTTGCCAAAATCATCTTTGTTATTATATATTAAGATTCTGATTGCACCACATACCTCGACCGTTTTGCTTCGTGGCAGGGACATGTGGAGTTTCTTTCGGGATTGATTCATCAGAAGACCCGATTCCTTTCTGTCGTCTTCTGTTTAATGTAAAATACATCATTTATTTCAAAAACTGCACATAATACATGTACATACAAGTGGTGAAACAAATATGCGATAATCCAAAATATCGAATCAGTAACTGACCTGATGAGCAGCACAATGAGGATGATCACCAGGGCCACCAGCACCACACCCACTGCACCTCCTACTACAGCTGCGACACGGACGGACTGGGCAGCTTCTGATCGATCTGTGCGACAACATGTATGCTACGTTGATGTAATGTGTGCTTGTGTCAGCCAGTAATCTTCAGGGACATTGGTCCCAAGTTATTAAAATACACGATCACTAACTTTGTTCAAAGCTCTACTAGTAGGGTCATGCGATATTGCTCCTTCACAGACAAAGTACGCGATTTATCTAACACGTGCGTTGATAAACCTGCAGGTTGCTTTGATAGACATGGCTGTATGTCCCTAATGCTGATCTTTACACTGGGGTCCCATGTATCTTTCAACACAACCAGAGCCAGAGCCACAGTTGCCTCATCTAGCGTCACAGTTGTGATTATCAGTGCATAGTCCACATTTCTCTGAACATTCGACACCAAAAACACCCGAACTGCACCCTCGAGATGAACAAACGTAGAACACAGCTAACGAAATCTATGGTGTAAATCTGATATACATCTGAGGTAACCCTGGCAAAGGTTTATCTTAAATCGTTGATCTTTCAGAATATTGGCCATTGCGAAAGCATCATAATATTCTTATCAACCTTATGGTCTCATCACCTGTACAGTCAGAAATCCATGGTTTAAATATGAACAAGACCTGGTAAACATGTATCATAAATGGTTGACGCTTCTTGGTACTGGCTATCACTATCAGTATTTTGTGTCATTTACAGAATTGCCTCATTACCTGTACAATCAGCCTGCGTCCAACCTTCCTCGCATTCACTGTCACAATCCCCTGCTGAGTTACAGGAAGAGTTCCCCAAACAGTGTCTGGAGGCGCATGTTTTAGCGCAGTTAGCTCCGTATTGTTGGTTTTTACAGGCTTACAACACAAAACAGCAATAGAGCAACCAACAATACAGCAAACACCGTCAAACAATACAGTACAGTAATAATTCATGTAAATATGACTTAGTTCATCGTGCCATGGGGTTAGTTTACGTGGAGTCCACTTGCAGCCTGGTGTCGGTGTTATGCCTATCAGTATCTTGACCACCATCAACAACTTCTTTATTTGTATGTAGAGCCTCATTTAAAAGAAATACATTTTCAACATAGAAACATAGTTGTATATTGTATTGCAATAAAGGATAAAAAATGTGTTTGGTAATGAAACCTTTTATAAGAATGCACAATGGAATATCTTTGGAGCTTTGCACGTGTGTTGTTGTATGAAGTTGTGTGGATATTTAAAGCAACAACACTAAGTCGTTACCCTCTTTACAGTCTTCACCCTTCCATCCAGATACACATCCCAAGACACATGTTCCTCTCACATGGTCACAAGACGAATCTCCTGCACATTTTCGATCTGAACACGCCATGCTGCAGTTCTGTCCATAGGTTCCGTTGTCACATTCTGTAAGGGAAGACATGTGCCATTATTATGTTTTATGTCCCAGTGAAGCATGTAACAATAAATAGGCAGCTATGATATACGAGTAAATATCAGCTGTGTATACATGTTGTTCGCCTTTCACTTATGAACTGATTTTGATCTATTGCGTCTAAACCTGCAAACTGTCTATTGTGCACATAAACAGAAGTAGATATTGTAATCAGTTATTATACATATACACTTCAACAATAACTTCACATAATCCTTACTTAATGAGTAACACAAACATGGCAGCGGTACCAAGATTAGTGACATCGTTCAATATTGCAACACAGGTCCGCACATTCCTTTATCAACCAATCAGAATACAGTATTTTGTAACTGGGCGTTGATTACATGTTTCGGTTTGTGACAAACATGCACACGGTTGCTTGATTATTGTCGGACCAGTGAAGAGATTGCAAAACATTTATTACGATATGGAGGGAAGAGAGCACCAACAATACATTTGAACATAGTAATCACATCAGAACACTTCCTATCAGTGCATGTGTTCCTACAGTTGCAAAAACAGACTAACAGGAACGCATGAGCTGTCTCGCTGACTGAGTAGATGCATGTAATCGTCTCCTACTATTGCGTAGATCGATGCTCTTGCTGTTGATCACTGAACTGTAGAGTCCAGACACGATTATTTGCAAATCGCCGTACAAAAAACGTTGTATGTAGTGTCTCATTTGATAAGTCTAATACATTTTGAACATACATACGTTTTATATTGTATGACAATACCATTAAAGTAACAAAACATGTGTATGAAACCCTCTATGAGGATGCCAAATGGAGCATCTCAGGATTTTTGCACGTGTATACTTATATGAAGCTACGCGTGGATATGTAAAGCAACTACTCTATGCAGTTACCCTTATTACAGTCTGCACCCATCCATCCAGATTCGCATCCAGAAACACATGTTCCTGTAACATGGTCACAAGACGAATCTCCTGCACATTTCCTATCAGAACATGTCATGCTACAGTTCTGTCCATAGGTTCCGTTGTTACATTCTGTGGGGGAAAAACGTTTGTCATCATTATGTGTTATGTCCGTGTGAAGCATGAACAATAAATAAGTAAATACTTTAAATGGTGTTTGCGTACATTACAACTATGCACACAATTTGCCAGAATCACATGAAACTGATTAGTACTGGTTCGACCCTGCATATCTGTGGTCGTAATCCCATGAGAACTGACTTTGATATTTATGGCGATTATGGAGGTATAAACGTAAAAACCGAAGTGCAAATCTGTATATTTACGCTTTTACTCTATAAACAAAAGTACGTTTTGTAAGAAATTATTATACATATATACGTCAATGATTTAATATGTAGCACAAACATCGGTACTACATTAGTGATATCGTGCAGCGCAATAATACAACAAAGGCCCATCCATTCTTTTATCAACCAATCCTAGATGTCCTGGTCCAGAGAGAAGGAAACAGGCTCAACACCAGCGTCTACCGCAAGCCAACCCACACTGACCAGTTAATCCATTCCTCCTCCTGTCAACACCTCAATCCCTTAGTACCGAGCTGGACCACCTCAGATATGTTTTCACTAAATACAATGAATACCCTAACCCCTTCGTCAACCAGACCATCAACAACACCCTCGATCCAACAACCAAGCCGCCCCGATAAAACAGCTTCCTTCACCATCAGTCTCCCATACATAGGACCTACTAGTCATCACATTCTTCGACTCTTGAAGCAGCAAGCTGACATAGAAGTCAGCTTCCAAAGAGGCAACAGCATCCAGAACCTCTTGCAGGTCACAGGTAGACCTAGGTCGTCCCAGAAGCAAGACCCCTAAGGTGTGGTTCACCACATAGAATGTGCCTGCGGTGGCTCCTATGTTGGAGAAACATCAAGACCACTCACCCTCTGGATCAAGGAACACCAGGCTTCAATTAGGAAGAACGACTCTAAATCAGCCATTGCCGACCACATCAAAGCCCACCCTAACCACACCATCAACTGGGACAACACCAAGACCAAGACCATAGAAAGAAACCAGTCAGACTACAAAATTCGTAAACTTTTAAGCTGTGCATATGAAGAAGATAGGAGTCGCCATCAACAGAGACGAAGGATACTACATTCCTAATGCCTACCATCACTTGATAAATGAATCATCTATAAATCATAATTATATTTCTTGTGTACATCATCTGTTTCTATACAACATGTCATACAAGCTGTGTACATCAACCCCATCCATTGTATAAACATTTACCTGGCTTCCTATCATTTCTATAAGCTTTGATTCAATCCTTGTATGTCACCTAACTGGCTTCCAATCACTTACTCAATCTCCTATACAAGCGTTGTACATCAACCTCATTTATTGTACAAACAACTCATCCCCAATCTACTGTAACAAGTTATGAATATATTCTCTCTATTTTTTTCTCATGTATCAGTTGCTTCACAGAATAGAAGAAGTTGTATATCCATAAAAATTGTCATCATTTTTCAATCAGGGTACAGTATTTCGGTTGTTGTTTTTAAAAAACACACAGACACACACACACACACACACAATTGCTTGATTGTCGAAACAGATGTCACTGAAAATATTGCTATGTATTTATTTCGAACTAGAGAGAATAAAGCACCAACAATGCAAAAGGACATATTAATCAGTGAAAACAGACGATGGTATTCAGGGGTCAATATGTTAACGTTAAATTAACCGATCATGCAAATGTTTTACTGGTTTGAAGTTACATCTATTCCTATAACTCCTAATTAATTCCAGACCAGCGCATTTCTGAGTCCTTGGGAGAATAGACCCCACTCAGTCCAAGAGCCGACTCCAATTAGAGAATATCGGCCACATAATGTTGCTTTCTTGATGGTACATTATGACTACATTATTGCATATCACAGATTGATAAATATTGGAGTTCACTCCATGACTCAAATAACAGATTACATTTCATTGCATAAATTATGTTGCATTTCGTATTCAAACGTTGCTTTGAATTGAACATCAGTATGTACCTTGTGTACAATCCACACCTCTCCAACCAGGAAGACATCCCCTGTCACATGACCCACTGTGGCTATCACATGACGTGTTGACATAAGAACACTTCCTGTCAGTACATGTGTTCATACAGTTGACTCCATAGTGATCAGCGTCACATTCTAAGAGAAAAAGGATCAGTTTGAGTATCTGTATGGAACCAGTACATTATTACAATAGTATCCTCATCAGTTTATGGCACTCTATGACAAGCATGGCAAGTGATGGTAATACTATTCTGTTGGTTGACTTTAATGCTGATATTAGATCCTGTGACAGTAAGCTGAAGAAACGGGCCAAGTACCTACAACAACGACACCTACTATCTGCTTTCCTACTGACAACGTACGTAAGTCCCAAAACATTTCAAGTCAATTTAAGTGTACCAGGTTTTTAATCGTAGTATTTTTGTGTTAATAATGAATGGCTAAATCTCAGCATCAACGCCAATGGCTGAAGGGATGGTGTAAATCCAGTTAGGGTCCATGCAGGTAGCAAAAGTAATGTAAGTCCCCATGGGCCCTAGTATGCTGTTCTGTCTTCAGTTGTTGGCGATCAATAGCCCATATTTATATTGTATTGTCCCAAAATAGTTTTCCTACTTTTAAAGATATATGCTAGCTAGGTTTACCTCATTTGTGATAATCTAGTAATTGTACTGTCCTTCGTTGACAGGGTTTCATATATTATATATATGTATTATGAATTTCGAACTAGTCACGATCATGCTGAAATATTGCCGATGTGACTTTAAATCTTAACTCACTCACTCACTCCTACTTACAACCAGACTTTCTATACCTTAACCTCTAAGTGTAGATCATCACATGATTTACTATGTACTAATGAACATAGACTATCAACTGTGATGGGATACATAATAGACTCTCGTGTTAACTATAATGCCAGTCATAGTGTATATTGACTCTAACAACCCAGATGAGATCTACCATGGAGACAGACTGCAGTGGAGGAAAGCCAGCGGGGTGCATCTGATGCTATATAGATACAGTTTTCCCAGATATAACTGAAACACATCCTTGTGTTCTGCCCTTTCACGATGTTGGAAAGAAATGAACTGTTTGAAGCTTTATGCGATGTCATTTATGTCAATACCTTTCTTGACAGGTGGTCTAGTGTTGACGATGTCATTATGTCTTTAATGCTTGGAGGTGTACACGACTTATTCTAGGATGTTCCATTTGAACATGGTGAGTGTATGTTCCTTACAGCACACTGCATCCTCATTTCATCGTATATCTATATATCATGTACATACCTACATCCTGACCTTTAAATCATATCTGTGTCTATGTACAATATTATCCAATAACCTGTAATTTTCAATCACGGATGAAATAAACACAATCTTCAATCTATCATCACTGACTGAATCTCCTTACCTGTATCACACCTGCCACCTTGCTCTACAGTCTCCAGGATAAAACCCACTGACTTGATCTCCTCATCTGTATCACACCTGTCTCCCCGCCACCCAGGTCTACAGTCTCCAGGACACACACCACTGACTGAATCTCCTCACCTGTATCACACCTGTCTCCCTTCCACCCTGGTCTACACTCCCCAGGACACACACCACTGACTGGATCTCCTCATCTGTATCACACCTGTCTCCCTTCCACCCTGGTCTACAATCTCCAGGACACACACCACTGATAGGATCTCCTCACCTGTATCACGCCTGTCTCTCCGCCCCCCTGGTCTACAGTCTCCAGGACACACACTACTGACTGGATCACCTCACCTGTATCACACCTGTCTCCCTGCTATCTTGGGCCACAATTTCCAGGACACACACCACTGACTGGATCACCTCACCTGTATCACACCTGTCTCCCTGCCACCCTGGTCTTCAGTCTCCAGGGCACACACCACTGACTGGATCACCTCACCTGTATCACACCTGTCTCCCTGCCACCCTGGTCTACACTCCCCAGGACACAAACCACTGACTGGATCACCTCACCTGTATCACACCTGTTGCCCCGCCACCCTGGTCTACAATCTCAAGGACACACACCACTGACTGAATCACCTCACCAGTATCACACCTGTTTTCCTCCCACCCTGGGCTACAGTTTCCAAGACACACTCCACTGACTGGATCACCTCACCTGTATCACGCCTGTCTCCCCGCCACCCTGGGCTACAGTTTCCAAGACACACACCACTGACTGGATTGCCTCACCTGTATCACACCTGTCTCCCCGCCCCCCTGGTCTATACTCTCCAGGACACACACCACTGACTGGATCTCCTCACCTGTATCATCCCTGTCTCTCCGCCTCCCTGGTCTATGCTCTCCAGGACACACACCACTGACTGGATTTGCTCACCTGTATCACACCTGTCTTCCCGCCCTTGTTCGTCCACCCTATCGATTACACCCTTATATTTATATATATTTGAACATTCATCTTTTAAATATTGCTCGGGGCTTTGAAACATATGAACACTAGGATAGATGATAATATATTACACTCCTACCATATATTTCGACCTCACACAGATTGAGGAATGTGGTGTTTGATATCGAGAAATATCTTCCAATGCCATCACATGTTGCATCATAGATCCCGCCGTTACTGACTGGGGTGTCGTAGGGGAAGGCATAGCAAGGGAGGCCCGTGGAGGAGCTCGTGTTACTCAAGTAGAGCACACAAGACCGGATTCTTTGTGGTTCTAAAATAGATCATTCCAAAGTAAAAACAAGAAGCTATTATCTATACAGAGGTATACTAATTTAATCACATTGTGATGTTTGCCTAGGTTTATCAAACGAAAGTAACCAGTGACATTTTGAGAGAAAGTAAAGTGTGTCTCGGCGTTCTCTCAGAAATGTGAGGTAAGATGATATCAGAATGTATCAGAATCAAGTAAATGCTGTATAAGGCATTGCCATATTAGCTCATACTGACATACCATCTGATTTATTGTGACCCATTTTGTAGAAACAAGGGAACACCATTCATGTAAATATTTCAGTATTACTGTCGTCAATATCAGCTAGTCAAATCCTTACGATGCGATGGCTGATATATCTTGACACCATGTATCCTGTACTGCTTTCCTAGGTCCACCGTCCACAAACCCCATGTATTGTCAGCTGCGTTGAAACAGGAGCCACTGCGCACATTCTGGTTCCTGTTCCCATCTACAGCTTTGTCTGCAGACCATGAACTCGTATACAGTTTAGTAGGGGAGAAGGCATTTCTTTTGTAGGCAACGTTTTCTGTGTTGGAAAAAGATATTTTAGAGCGATCATTCCTCCACCCACTTTTAAGATATGTTTGACGGGGCGTACATAATAGTAAAGAGGTCATTGTGAAATGAGTTTATTCTAAACTTTTAACCAGTGCTTTAAGCAGTGGATATGTATATACACAGATATTAGCATCGGACCTGTCTGGCAGTTAGCTCCATGTCCTCCAACCCAGCCAGCATCACAGTCACCTCCACAAACTCCAGTTGTCTGGTTACAGGAGTGTCCACAGTGACAGTTGTATAGGCAGGATTCACCAAAGTTTCCTGGTGAGCATGTTCCTTTTGTTCATACATGTTCGTGATTAATAGCGGCAGTCTAAATATTCAGTAAAGATTTCTTGTTTGCATAGTCATATTCTGTGATTCTTACAGGTTACAGCATGAAAATATAGTGATGCGATGCTGTCATCTGCACACACTGGAAGACAGGAAACAGAATGAGAAATATCCCACACATCAATGACAAATGTGATGTAAAATGCAATTCCCTATCTGAACTTGTAATATTCGTCGCGTTTATTTTAAACGAACAATTGACTAGCTTGCACATGTGTTTATGACCGGTGAGGCACGATTTTTGTCTCTGTACCGAATAGCAGTGAATTGCTTTGAAGGCGCACAAAGGGGCAGTGGTAATCCGAGTTCTACCCGATAGGTGTCGATTCCTATTTGAACCGATCAGTACTCGGAGGTCTACCACTTCGAGGCCGATCTTGCGTAGAATCGGTTTGGTGATATCGGTCCCATAAACGACTGAGGGTGCTATGGTGAACATTAAGGACACGTCCATGGCAGATTGAAACCCTTCCCCCACCTCCCGCCTTCATAAGTTCAACAGCAATAACATGATTTACAGCTGTGTCGCAGCATGACGATATTCTTTCAAAACGGCCTTATATAGTCAATGTGCCTGCTCACGAATCCTCAGAACTGCATGTGCATATTCCGAACTACATTTTCTTCATGAGATTTTCGAAGGTAAAGTGCATTAAAGTTTCCGAAGATGCGTTTTTGCGCCGTGTTTTCGTTTCATGTACACAAACCAACATTGTAATGGCGAAATTACACCAATCAAACACTAACTTCGAAAATATTTGAAATTGAATATATCAATATCAATGAATACTATGAATAAATCAATTGATGGATGTACTACTTAGTTAGGTAATTAACTAACTCAGCAATTAACCATTTCATTTATTTATTCGTAGCTAAATGCCATATGCAGGATATTTTCAAACATGGGAACACAAATTAACCAGATAGAATTACATTTTGTTGTAACTATGATAGAACAGGCATTATTTTAGACAGTGAAGTGATTTCAAAAAGGTAGAACGGCAATTGCCACGACATACCTTTCAGTGTAATTCTTTAGAAAGCCTTTGTCAGTGACTGGATTTCGCAGCGAGCCATTCCGGCAGAGTAATAAATCTTTCATTGACTGAAGGTAAGTTACTCTAGTTTATGAAAATGATTGAGGGACCGAGAATGGTTAACGTTTTATTCCGACTTTATCAATGTTTCAGCAATATCACGGCCGGTGACACATATTTGAAGGGTTTTTTGCTGGATGAGCGAGGGCTCTCAGAGAGAAACAGTGAGGTGAAGTAAAGTTTTAGATTAGAGAGATCATAGAGAGACGTGCGAGAGTGGCTGGTTTTACTGGTATGGTACTTACGCCTGTATTATAATTGTGGCCCACTGAGGTACCCAGCTTAGTGATAACCCTAGACACAATATACTCACTACGAGAAGGTCGTTCATTATGTTATCCCATTAACCACTAGGCACGGTAGCAACAAATACCTTTGTTCAAAATGTATTCCCATCTCAGCAGGTTTTACCATCGACCAAACGTCAACTTTTGTTTAGGTTATTAAGATTAATATTTAACACCTGTTGTAAGTGCCATGGTAAAGCGGTGATACATATTTTGTTACCAACTAGACATGCTTGACTGCGGCTACACTATAATCAATATACCCTCTTGTTCGGTAAATTCCGAGATTATCCTCCTTACCACCAACTTCGTGCAGTTGAGCTGATAGCGCATTTTGAAATGAAGAGAACTTGTTAACGTTAAACGGGTACAGCTGCGAGGTATGAAATCCTATATTTTCTGTATCAGACACACTTGTTTGAATAAACCTATGGAACTCACAGTCCTCCCCTCTCTTGTTTCAATGCGAACTCCCATTATCTAATTCCCCAAATCGAGGCCTTTCGGTACCTTTACCTCACATAGAACAAACGGTCGTCTTTGTAGGACACGGCCAAATCATCGAAGCAGAGTCAGTGGGAGTGAGTGAGTTGGGTTTTAAGCTGCTTTTAGCAATATTCCAGCAATATCACGGCTGGGGAACTCCAGAAATGGGCTTCACACATTGTACCCACGTGGGGAATCGAACCCGGGTCTTCGGCGTGACGAGCGAACGCTTTAACCACTAGGCTACCCCACCGCCCCAGAGTCAGTATTACATTATGATATTAAACAATAAATATGCTTGTACCTTTTAATGTGATTCGTCAAATCGATTGACGTTCCAGCAGTTCTTAAAAATACATTTGAAGCCTGAAGTTGACCAGGTCAAATTGATTGAAACTTATCTCAAGCTTCAACAGTGTTACTATGTGGTAAGCGAGCACGTTTCTTATTAACAGGTGATTTTAGAGGACAGGCAGAAAACCACACACTGAGAACTAGCTGATAACTTACCTGTTACAAGCGGTATCAAGTTGGCTGACAACACAACACCAACAGTGAGTATCCACACATACGCCATGTTTGGCAACCAGGAAGGTGTTTCCGCTTTGCTATCAAGCTGGGGCGCATCTATTGCAGCAGCAAAGTGCTATACTGTGTCTGATTACAAAGGATATCAATATACAAAACGCATGAATTTCTTTGCCTTTGACCATGCGAGTGAAAACATCGAAAGTTCCGAATTCAACACATCAAGCGTTATGTCAACACTTCATACAAAATATATGTTAGGTGGTCTTCCACTTCTCAGAACATTAGTAATATACTACATTAATAGTATATAACGTGGACATTTTTCACTCGTTATTGGTCAATTAACAATTCTTGTTAGTATGTCATGGTTAGATAAAGGTAGTGTATGGCTTTTTAACGGGTAAAGGGAAAATGTTTCCTGAGTGTGCAACATTACACAACATAACTAGTGGGCGGTGGGGTAGCCTAGTGGGTAAAGCGTTCGCTCGTCACGCCGAAGACCCGGGGGCGATTCCCCACATAGGCACAATATGTGCAGCCCATTTCTGGTGTCCCCCGCAGTGATATTGCTGGAATATTGTTAAAAGTGCCGTAAAAACCAAAAAGAGGGCTGTAGACATTGAGATGACACCCTGTGTAATATAAAGTACTGGTAAAGAGGGCTGCAGACATCGAGATGATACCTGTGTAATATAAAGTACTGGTAAAGAGGGCTGTAGACATCGAGATGACACCCTGTGTAATATAAAGTACTGGTAAATAGGGATGTAGACATTGAGCTGACACCCTGTGTAATATAAAGTACTGGTAAAGAGGGCTGTAGACATTGAGATGACACCCTGTGTAATATAAAGTACTGGTAAAGAGGGCTGTAGACATTGAGATGACACCCTGTGTAATATAAAGTACTGGTAAAAGCAGCACTGAACCGAACACTTAATCATTACTGCGCATGACTTTACCTCGGAGTCCTTTTTCGTGACTTAAATCAATCCAAGAAAGCCGTGGCAAGTCTGGTTCATAGCACTACACTCTAGAAAATACTACATTCTAGGAATGTAATCTCTGACTATGACTATGTCCTAATATAGACACACATAAGGTTTTTGACTACTACATGACGGTGATTTGGATATCCGACGTTCAATATTAATATAACATATATTTTATTCAGGTACATATTGCTACAAATTGATAAAAACATATTGTGTTATTATGACGGGTGTCCCAACAGTTATCCTAGTTCCTGCGCCTGTTGGTGTCATTCAGTGTACAGTATTTACTGCATTGTGGTTCATTCCAAACAGTTTTCCTTATTCCTCGATGAATGTAAATGTCTCTTTTCAAGCCTCTCATGATGTGTACACTACATAAACATCAACACTGAAATGCTACAAAGAGTTGCAGTATTGAGTCTGTGTGAATCCACATTTTGACCAGCGACATAAAAGCATACTTTCCCAAATCAGATAAGAGCTGGGTGTATTCGGTCAGTCGTGTTCAAGTTGTATTTTTCCTGTCATCAATATTAAATGTTGCTTTTGAAATCGAGCTTTTCAGTTACGAATGTACGAGGTTAGGTTCATAAACGTATGTCAGTTACACATTATGCCGCTGTGCTTTATCTATTTTGGGGCATCCATAGTTTTACAAGAAGCGACAAAACCCTTTCCACATTCATAAGAAATCTCAGAAAAAGCAGAATCTATTGTACAATTGTGACTATATCATGAGTAGCACTGGTAACGAAAAGCTGATCTTATTTATTCTCTTTTGTTTTGATTTCTGTTGAGAGGAAGGTCAGTCCGACATTTTGGCTTGACCAAGTCTGTCGATGGATAGTCACGCACATACAAAGCTATTCAATTTAGTTTTAAGTTTGTTTCATGCATGCTATGTGAACTGTGTAACTCCCTCAGTAATTGAATAATAAAAAATGTCGAAGTCATAGGGCTGTTCATCCGACCAAGGTAATGCAGAAGCAATGGGTTGAGATACCAAGGATAGCCTAGTCGTTTGGGGTGCCGCAAATGTCTCTGCAGGGTTACCGAATCCTGTGATCCTGACTTTGAATTCAAGAATCTAGTCATGAATCTTTGATTCTTATTACATTCCAGTTCACGTGTTTCTCCAACAATGCCTGCCAATGCCTACTTTACTTCCGACTCCACGCCAAGGTTAACACAAATAACATTCCAAAAGACCATTCATTTGGTGCGTTTCATATTGTGTATAATTTTCATGTGCGACTGATATATAGGGTTAATGTTCATGTATACACCCTGTTATACAGACGTGAGGTAGATGTATGAGTTTGTAAAGAAGTGTTAAAAAAACATAAAGTAATATTATATTGAGCTATGTGAGAGACAGTGTTATTTTTTTCCTGTTCAACTGACGTCCTTAGGACATTTCATAGTGGCAGAGGCCCTTGTGAATAGCCTATATAGTTAAACAGCCTCCCCGTAGTCAACGATGGTGGGTGTGTAAACGACTTCCTTTCAATATGGTACTTTCAATTAGAAAGAAGAATTTGATTCCTTTCTTAATTTACAACCCAAATCTAAATTTCGATTTCATTCTTTATTCATGTGAATAAAACCTCAATTCAGAAAAGATAATTGAGGGCTAAATTTTCGTAGAAGGGTAAGGTCATTATTTACCCTTACACTGTATGGAACACGAGCACATCTTGTTCATCGACTATCTCTCAAGTCAGGAAATACCATTTGGATTATTTGAAGTTGGTGTAGTTAAAACAGGAATGGGAGTAAAATATTATCAGCCAAACTGTAGTGCCACATGGCTGAATTTACAGAAAGTCAAAGCAAACTACAAATCGTAGTTTGGGAAATATGGCTGGGATGTTCATTGTATTTTAATGTGGTTTTGCTACAAACACAGTCTAGTGGTATTTATTGCGTGTCTTTTGGAAGCATATACCAGACGCATAGGGAACAAGTCTATTAACTTCTCTTTTAAAAGTAAGACGGTACTGATGCTTGTTTCAACGGGGGGGGGGGGGGCAATTTCGGAGCAGTTTTCTCCCTTTAATCACATGCACTGATGCATCACTTGATGTATATGACATTTTAGGAATTTACAGTTTTTTGGCATAAATACCCCTCCATAGCGATAAATACCCCTCAAGAACCTTCTACGATAGCGTGGTGATTTCTACCACCAGACATGTTTGTGTACATTCTAAAATCATTCAGTACAGCGAGATACATATGATTACTTCCAAACAACACCACAGCGTATCACTCACAAAGCATATACTTTCTCAATTTAACACAATTACAATAAAAGAATAATGACAAATCCTTTCACTCACGGACAATCCACATGAAAATACTCTTACAAAAGGTAAAAGTTGTTTTCAACGCTATATACCGTCATACCACTTGACTCAAATTTACAAGAAGGACAAAGACATACATGCATTCGAAATGTTTACATTGTATCGAAGCCTTGCTTAGATAACCAGAAAAATTGACAGTGAGCAGCATGAGATGTACCCGTGTAGCAGAAGGTGTCCCAACTATACAGTCAAGCGGAAATAACTTCCTGGTTGTCCAACATGGCGGGTGTTTGGATATTAGCCTTCTTCGTGGTTACACCGGCTTGCTGGATACAGCTAATACTCGGCAAGTGACACGTTATGTTTCCTTATTGTGATGCACACGAGTGTTTCACCCCAGACAAGGTACAACAGTGATCACTGATAATGGACCAGCTAAAGTTATAAGTTGACGGTGATGTATAGTATATACACGTAGTATAAATATATATACATGTTGTATGGTCACTCTAATGACATAACAAAAAAGTTGTCATACCAAAATGTTTGTCACAGTTGAAAACAATGAAAAACAAACAATCTGCTAACAAATATGGATCTGAATCTTATTACTTGGGTAGATTCTGAAAAGTTTCAAATACAAATCGTTCAAATATAAATCGTGTATTAATACAAGTCAAGTTAGTTGAACCTCAATCTGTCCTGAACCGACAACAACTCAGTTACGAGGTTGGACAAAACGTAGTAATATGACATTATCAATTCTTTCAACACCCAGACGTTATGAAAACACTGTGGGTGTTGGGTAAGTTAGTACTTAATACATTTTCGTATAGACTCCTACTGGGTTAACTGGTCAGTTCAATCTTGCAGCGACAAGTTCTAGTTTCAGCTGAAACAATAAGTCTGTTGTTACAGTCCAAATGACTAATTATACTGGTTTGTATATACATTGAACAGGGGTACTATTCGCTAAAATGGTGTCACAACTATTGATAATGTATATTTTTAATGAGATATTTTCAGATGATATTTGCTTTCAGTTTTGACAAACTGCCCGTGAGTAAATCTATGCTCACCGCGTTTACTTACAAATATCCATGGATCAAAGAATATTTTCCTTGTGTTTGTCATGTGGGATAGTGGTGTACACGGTGTCGTAACACAGCCGTTCTGATGAACACGTCTTGTAAAGCAGTTGTTCCACATGGATGGCCAAATCGAGTTTTGTTATAAAAGTTAATTGTATGTCGATATAGTCATTGTAATTCGATAATTACCGACTGATAAATTAGGAGCTCATGCCAAACTTTATGTCCTGTTCCAGCTTACAACATGCCAGTTGCACGTAACGTAACAGGCGCAGCACTTTAACAAACGTTTAACTGAGTTTAAAACAATTTCGAATCAACTTTCAGTACACGCAGACATCATGACACGTTTCACGGATGTTCACGTGCAAATCATGAAAAAACGCGTGCACGAAATTGGCCTATTTGCGCGAAATTCATAAAATGTTGTGAATGAAATAATCCATGTATAAACTGTACAACTTGATACCCAAATAGTACCACCCTAAAATGAAATGTTCCCTGGTTCCTTCACTCTATATTAAACGAATATAAACCCCTCGTATTACGGGTTAGCTGCCATTTGAGGGCTTACAAAAATGATACACTATCGCATGACGTTATCACTCTTTGGTCATCCTCCATTTTTACATGATTCATATTTATCAATTAAAGCGCCATCAACGTCGGGCACTTATTCATTGCAACTTTGTTTAAATGTCCAGTTAAGAAATAAATAAATAGTCAGTCAGTCTACATCAGTAGAGGATATCTGCCAAAAGTAGAGTCGCCGATTTAATATGGACTACGCCATGCGCATGTTGTTTATGTGTTGATACCAGGTGTTCGCGAAAAGGTAAGCGTATAAGTGGCACTAGTCAAATACCTGCAAAGGCTAGTCAATGGTTCAGTTGCAAAACACACACACGGAAACTTAAGGTTTAAGTCAAAATAGGCAGTTCCATAATTGCCTACCTTACAACATTTGAAAGGCTTGTAGCAGTTGAATGTTGTGACAACGTCTGAATCTGAGTCTTTGAAATCCTGGTGAAAGGAGCATACTCGATTGTACTTGGACTGTTTTGAAACGTCAGTGATTGATGTATCACGTTGTGTTCGAGCTAAAATCTGTATGAATCATTGAAAATGCCAATACATACAAGAACTATTTACTGAATATTTAGATTTGCCGTTAGTAATCACGAACATGTATGTCCAAAAGGAACATGCTCACCAGGAAAACATGATAATATATGGCACAAGTTAAAATAGGTAGTCGCACAAAAAAAATTCTGATTCATCGAAATTCCAAATGTTCTCTACATGTCTACCATATAAATTTTGGAAAATCTTTGAAGCAGTTGAAAATTGTAACCTCTTAGTCTGAGTTATGATGCTGTTTAAGACTTTGGTAAGAGGGGCATACTTGATTGTACCTACACAGTTTTGAATCGTCAGTTATTGATGTATCACGTTGTTTTGAATATTATCCGATTGAATCATTGAATATGCGACAAGAACTATTTACGAAATATTAAACCACGAACATGTATGCCAAAAAGGAACCTGCTCACCAGGAAAGTTTGGTGAATCTTGTCTCTACTCCTGTCACTGTGGACACTCCTGTAACCAGACAACTGGAGTTTGTGGAGAAGGCTGTGACTCTGCCTGGGTTGGAGGACATGGAGCTAACTGCCAGAAAGGTCTGATGTTAATACCTTTACATTTTACTGAATTAACAACACTGTGCACTGCTTAAAGGTTTATAAAATACTCATTTTATAATCAAACCTTTACTATATGAAAAATAATAGAATATAAAAGTGGCAGAGATACGTTATTATGTATTATATGTATAGAATGAGACGCCATGTTGAAGATATGACAAAAATGGGTTGGAGAAATAATTACTCTAATATATTTTTCAAAGCAGAAAATGTTGCCTACAGAAGAAACGCATCCTCCCCTACTCGACTGTATATGAGTTCATGGTCAGCGGACAAAGCTGTTGACGGGAACAGGGACAGGGATGTTCACCACGGCTCCTGTTTCAACGCAGCTGACGCTACATGGGGTTTGTGGAAGGTGGACCTAGGAAGGCAGTACAGAATACATGATGTCAAGATATATCAGCCAACGCACCGTGAGGATTTTACTAACTGACATTAACTGCAACTAATTTTAAGGTATTCACTTCATGTATTTCTCTCATTTTGACAAAAAGCGGCGTAAAACCATACTCATTCACTCTCAGTTTGCCAAAATAGGTTACAATTGATCCGTTGCGATGACAAGATGTGTTTCAGGATGGTTCATTTCGATAATGCCTAAATATTAGCATTTACATAATTGTTATGCATTCTTATATCATCTTATCTAATGTTTCTTTGAAAATGTCAAAACTGAGACAATAGAAACACACACTCTTAAACTTCACTTTTTTCTTTTGTTTAATGTACGAATACAAACATCACTAATTGTAAATGAGATTATGTCTGTATGAAAAATAGCTGGTCGGTCTTACTTTGGAAAAATCTATTTTAGACCCAGAAAGAATCCGGTCTTGTGTGTTGTACTTGAGTAACACGAGCTCCTCAACGGGCCTCCCTTGCTATGCTGTCCCCTACGACAACCCTGTCAATAGCAACGGAGTCTACAGTGCAGTGTGTGATGGCATTGGAAGATATTTCTCAATAACAAATTCCACAAAGCTCAATCTGTGTGAGGTCGAGATATACGGTATGAGTATATTAAATTTGTATTAGGTTCATATGTTTCAAAGCCCAGGCAATCCACAAATGATCGATTTTGAAATCATTCATGAATTCAAGGCTGTAATCTTCAGCGTGAGTCAATGTCTTCCCTGTGTCTTCAGAGATTGATACAAGTTTAATAATTAATTGTGTGTTGCTATATGTGAAGATATCTTCAGTTGACGGGGCGTACATCTGTGAATGATACTACTTTTGTATTATAGGCCACACATACACATTTGCCATAATCGGACATTTATTGACGAATATATGATGTGGACAACTTTTTAAATGTGTAATGCAATTCTATATCATTACTGTGCAGCCGTATCGTTATCTCCTACTTTCAGTTTGCAGCCGAGGATTCTTTGGTGAAACCTGTAATGAATTTTGTCACTGCGCTGAAGAGGCGTGTGACCACTTAAGTGGTTTGTGTCCTGGAAACTGTAGACCAGGGTGGCAAGGATTCAAGTGTGATACAGGTGAGGTAAGGTGAGGTGAGGTAAGTCAGGAGATTCAGTCAGGTGTCAGTCCTGTAAACTGTAGACCTGAATGGTAGGAAGGCAGGTTTGATCTATACAGGTTTTTGAAATAGGTGAAGAAAATGTGTCTCAAACGAATGAATTCTGACACTGAAGTAAATTTCAAGTACAAGTACAAGTGAAATCTTAGTTATTCCAACACAGTGTTATTTTGAAAGTTGCTTCACACCGTTGACCGCGTGATTATAACATTAACATTCATACAACATGACGTCACTCTGATAACATCAACATTGAAGTTGACTGCTTGAAATCTTGATTTTGTAGTGTAAAGTTTATGAAGCAGACTCAATTATTGATAAGAACGTTTTTCTGCATTATTAACTTCATTGGGAAATAGACTACATGAACTGTCATTTGTGTTTCCCTCAGGAATATGTTGGTTTATACTGATATATTCAGTTCCTTTATGATTCCTATTTCATATCATATGAACATACTGCATTGATAAATTTCATGAGTCTTAACTAAGAAATGCTCTAATTGTGGGTTGGTTGGGTTTTTCTTGTAGAATGTGACGCTAATCACTATGGAGTCAACTGTGTGAACACGTGTACTGACAGGAAGTGTTCTGATGTCAACTCGTCATGTGATCGCTACACCGGGTCATGTGACAGGAGATGTCTTCCTGGTTGGAGAGGTGTGGACTGTTCACAAGGTACATGCTGACATTCAATTCAAAGAAATGTTGCAAAATGATAATTATCTGTTTTACACCTTATATGCTTCTATATAATGTACTGTCATGCTGTATCAGTATATCACTGCTGTGCAATATTACAAGTTACTTTTTACTCACCCCGTTTTCCCTCACTTCAGCATCTACCCTGTGTAGGGAAAGAAGGTGATTCGATAACCACGCCGTGTCAAAACAAAAGCCGTTTAAAAATGGTACTAAACCTGTTACGTTCATTACGGGATGAAAGGATATGTCACTATCTGTGTAGGGGTGGTAGGGTAGCCTGGGGGATTAAACGCATTTGCTCGTCTCGGCTAAGACCCCGGTTTGAATCCCCACAATATGTAAAGCCCATATTTGGGGTCCACCGCCGTGATATTGCTAGAAAATTGCTAAAACATATTCACTCACTATTTGTGTAAGTACAGCCGTTTCAAGTAATCTCAATTCACTTACTCCCTCTTGCAAAGTTGAAGTATGCTCCATACATTAACTTGCACATGATCAGCACATACGCTAGTAAGGAAGTATGGCTGTCATAGACAGTATGCGACACACACTTCAATGTTCTCTATTTAGTTGCACGAAGTTATTCAATGATTCATACATATTCTATAAAAAAAAGGGTCCTGTGTTTCACCTGGTCGCCCAAATCGACGTCTGTCATCAAGGTTATTCATTGTGATTGTAATTCTCTAATTACCGACTGTGAAACGTTAAAGGTCATGTCACAATATCTCGTTACAACTTCCAACATGCCAGTTACACGCAACCGTTCTTGACGAAACGGACGCAGTAGGTCCAAAAGACTTTCAGACTGTGTTTTACCACTGAAATGTACAACAACACACTGACACGTTTCACGGTATTGGTCTATTTTCACGCTGAACATGTTCACTCAAATCTATCACTCACTTTGGCAGAATCGCTTAAAGTATGAATTTACTTGTACATGATCAGCACATAATACAGACTAATTCAATATCAGAGTGAATACAGGTATAAAAGGCTGAAGAGCTGCCAAACATGCCATAACTCCACTATTGGTAGATTGACATCTTGACAAATTTAAAACTTACATGATCGAATGTGGTTGATGAAGGAGTGACGGTGGTAAGTCGGAGTGAGAAATTCTATACATTAACATGTAAAACTTTGAGCCTGCATATTGGATATTAGGATTAGTATTTGTCAATCTTAACCACCATTCCTGTGAAAAACCCATTAACGTTGCAACTGCACTCTAGGTGTAAGTTAGGTAATATCTGGTTTCTGGTTTCACAAGTACACTCTTTCATTACAGAATGTGACAACGGAACCTATGGACAGAACTGCAGTATGACGTGTTCAGAAAGGAATTGTGCCGGAGATTCCTCTTGTGACCATGTGAGAGGAAAATGTGATACTGGATGTGTATCTGGATGGAAGGGCGAAGACTGTCATGAGGGTAACGGTATAATTTAGTCGTGTACATTTACACCAGACGAGGATTCAGAGGGGCGACTAATTTTAACCGCAGTTCGTTCTACGCATTTCCACTAAGATATTCAGTAAGTGGGCAGGGCAGAAAAAAGTACGTGATATCAGTCAGTTTACTATAAGTATGTTGTCATAAACGTACTTCACTGTGTACATATTTGACATGTAACAATTTCAAACATTCCGTTTATTTAATTGGCAAAACAGTCTGTGTCTTTTCATAACCCAAACAGACAATCAACGTTCGCTAACGGACAACAGTAACATCATTTGCTAATGATAAAATGAGCTTGGCTTGCTTGCATGTGTTGTCGATGATATAGGTGAATTTACATCAGCAGGATATTGTGTTTTCAGGAAGTGTACATGTAAATGCAGTGTGTCTATTTTCGGCAAATTTACGAAGTTAGCACATCGGCTATTACATTAAATGAAATGGAATACCTCCATGAAATGCAATTCATAAATGTGTTCATAATATGCTTTATTTATCAAATAACATTAACAGACGGCATATACAACTAAAGGAGTTACTTTTTTCAATGGTGGCAATGTAGTAATAACAGCTATGTGTAGCATGCTTTGGGACAGGCATCAATACATGTAAGCCATTGTGTAACGTGAATAAACGTGACAACTTCTTTTCCATACTCATAAAATACTTCCAAACACAGAGTCCTTTTGTACGATTCCGGCCACGTAATCGGTTTTTGAATTGGTATCAATTAGTAGCTGTCAGCAGCAACCCATGTCGTCGTTGCAGGTCGATGCCATAGGCCTTGACAAATCCCACTAACATAAGAATATGACACTCTTATCTCAAAAATGTTTGACTGTGTGCTATTCTGTTTGTTATAAGCCTGTCACAGCCAGCACTACGGGCCTAATTGTGTCAAGATCTGTGCCTCCAGACACTGTGTGGGGAACTCCTCTTGTAACTTAACTGGAAACTGTGACGGGGGATGCCGGACAGGGTGGACAGAGACTGACTGCACAGGTAATACCGTTATCCCCTTTGTAGACATTTATGACTTAATGAGTATCGTGTGAAATCAGGAAACACAAAAAAGGTTGCTTCATTTTCTCTGGGGATGTCTGGTTGAATAATGAAATATAATGTTTCACTCAAGTATTATGGTGAACAGGATGGTTTGGGTGCATAAAAGTAACCAGATTACACTGAAATGTAAACTAAAAAATAAAGTGTTTCACCTAAATGGAACTGTTTGGCCAGATTTCGTTTAACTATTAATTTTCGCCAAATGCATGTACGAACCTGAACCTGAATTCATACTACACACGGTAGGAAGATGTCATCGATCACGGAAACGCTGTAACCATTCACCTAAAGAGGTCAACTATCACGCGGAAATATATAAAGGTTGTGACAGATATGATTGACTGTATTCAACCAAAGAATAATAGTGTCTGCAAAAGGAATAATTTTCTTAATTGCCAAAACATTAATAATGTTATTTGTCAATGACCTAATGGTCATGGCAGGTGAAGGTGTTATTTCATTCCCATTTTTTTCTAATTCTGCAAAACAAACCGCTAAAATGAACCATACATGAGACTTAACTGAATTGTAAACTTCAAATTCACTCTTTTGGCCAAATAAAACCATTTGGCTGGATGCAATGCACTAATAATTTCCGCCAAATGTATGTACGAAACTGGTAACTGAATTCATACTCAAAGTAGGAACATGTCATCGAAAACGGAATATGCACTTCACACAAACCAATGGAAAAATTGAAGTTCTGTGAACGGTATGACTGCCAACCAAAAGAGTAAACAGTGTCTGCAAAATGTACTTAATTGTCACAGTATATCACTGACCTAATTGTCATTAAGGGTAAAAGTGTTGTTTCAGTTCCAGCGTCTTTACCTCAGCAAAACAAACCAGTCGGAGGGGAGGAAATACTAATACCTGCAGTGACAGTGACAGCAATCGTTGTCGCTGTAGTCGTAGCAAGCAGTTGCCGTCGGTGTTATCATCTGGAGAAGACGAAGGTAACGGATTCCAACAATATTCAATAATCTATTACATTTCCCAAACATGAGTGGTGGTACAACGAGTAAAGAAAGGAAAAGACACTCGATAGTAATGCAATTACACTATTTGTGTTTTAACCTAGGGTTTTGATATGAAGAGGCATGAATTAATGTAGAGACGATTCTGCTGCTGATTGTTTATGTCTCCTTATGTTTCAGACCAGCATTGCAGGAACCCGAATCTCACGATTACTACAACACAAGTCATCTCTCGAAACCTGAAACAAAACAATCACCAGAATACGAAGAAACTAACCTTGAAGCAGGAACGTATGAGTGCGTCAATGGGATGTCAGATAACGCCCAAGGCTCTGCAGAGACATATTGCACGCTCAACACAGACAAGCCAGGTGACGGTGGCTGAAAAGGAAGGTGACGACATATACGAGCCAACAGAGCCACGCACGCATGAAACGCTTGACAGCACATCACGTGACATTGATGGTGACTATAATAAATTGTGCGAGATTAAATAACGACATTAATACGACCTAATACTTTCACTCGTCTCACTTTATCTGTGCCGGTAAGGACTGAACTCTAGCTGGAAGAGGACTGCTATTTCAAACTGGTCTCGTATCTCTATCAATTGATTGAGATCTAGTTTTTGTCTGTTTGTTGTTTACACACACGACAATAATCCAGCTATATGGCGACGGTCTGTAAATCATCAAGTCTGCACTAGACCACCCAGTGATCAACAACATGAACATCGATCTACGCAATTGAGATACGGTGATATGTGTCAACCAAATCAGCGAGCCTGACCACGATCCCGTTAGTCGCATCTGACAAGCATGGGTTGCTGAAGACCAATTCTAACCCGGATCTTCACGGGTAATTGATTGAGATCTAGTGTATGGGCGATATAACACCATTGACATGTGTAATCATACCATTGACATTGATTATCGGCATGTACTTCAGATATGCATGTTGCCATATTATCATGTGACTTTGAAACACTAGTATTCGATTCCATTACTACATTTTGCTTTGGATGTGGTTATCCCACGTACCAAAATCTAAACCTGTTTCAAAACATAATGTACACCGTCACAGTTGAAGATTTGAGGTTGACGTTTTGAGACGACATCAAGTATGAAGTTTAACGAGATATTGACATTTGTGTATTGACATAGAATCGGAAGATTATAATAATTGCCATGTCTTGTTTTGGGACGAAAATATTATCGCTGGCTTGCATAAGAAGTTCACTCATATAATCGTCTTTTGTTACACATGGAGAAATTATTAAATATGTGATACAAAGAATATAGAGGCATATTTCAACATCACGCACCTTGTATAAAAAGCAGCTTACTAAAACCATTAGGATGTAAGGACACGGGAGATGTATTTACGCCCCGTTGCCAACTGGTGACGTACTATATAACAATTAAACTATACATGTTGTATTTCTTGATATTCAAGCTCACATAATAACACTTGTCTTTACTATTGTTAATGTTGATATCCATGCATCCTTTTTGTATTTATATTGTAAAGCAATATCGACACAATATCGTGTCTAGTTGATCAGCTTTGATAATTATGATTGAGTTGGACGCCTTCGCTTGATTCGTTTATATTTCTTCATGTGCGTATTATGTTTCATATGAAAATGTATTCATTTCACTAATACATTGTACTATATATGGCACACAATTCCTAAGATATGTTTCACGAATGGGTTGTGGGTGTCTAAGTGGAGTGAGCTGTAAGGAGGGTCTCTGATTGCGATTCATCACATTCTGCTTGGACATGATGTTTTCCTGTGTTATCATTGCGGATATTACTGTGTTTTCAGACTTTCCCCTTCCTCTTATATGTTAGTTGGCTCAGTAAGAATATGTCGACATATAGCATATTGATCATGTAATGTAGCAGAGATAGTGATTCCAAGAGCTGTTGATTAATTTCCTCAAAGCGTGTACACCTGATGTTGTTCACCGTCTCATACTTACGAGATAATTCACTCATGTATGCTTGTGTATTAAGCAGGATTTTATAGTCACACCATACATGAGGACCTCACCGCACGGGGAACAACAGAAAGAACATGCAAAACAACATTGATCAATGTACTACTGGAATAAAGTAACTGAGCATTATTTAATGTTATGCCATTTTTAATGCAAAAAGATAATAACACGATTTGTGGTGTTTTCCTTAATCACTGTTTAACTGTTATATATCGAAATCTGTATGATAATAATAACTTCAAAGAATTATTAACAGAAAATACCTTTGTCAACCGCACGAAATGAATAACGTCGTTCTGCGCAGTATTGCCACAAAAGCAACAAGACAAATGTGAGTGAGCTGAAAGTCAAATTCAACCCCACCACACTGTTATCAGCTAGTCAGAAACAGTGAGCAAGAAAGAGTGAATGAGTTCAGTTGTACACCGCATTTAGCAACATTCAAGCAATATCACGGCGGGGGACACCAGAAATGTCCTTCACACATTGTATCCATGTGGGAATCGAACCTGGGTCTTCGGCGTGACGAGCGAACGCTTTCACCACTAGGCTACCCCACCGCCCCTACATTAGAATAAGGTCTCGGCCTAGACCATGGTGTTCTACTGATCGCTGGTGCCAGATGCAAGCTTGGATACAGAGTTGTTGAAACTGAGAGAATTTGAGAGAAAGCCTGATGACATCACCCTTGTAGATTCATCTGACAAGGCTCATTATGAAAAAGAACAGCTACTAAGGTCTGGTCAACTGATGATGCAGCGTGGAACGGTACCAGAAACTGACAGAAACCAGGGTGGACAGAGCATGGCTGTTAAGGAACTTCTGTGTGGTCAGATCTTTTTTCAGAGCTTTGAGAAATGGACTTTGGTTGAGCTTCAGCATATAAATCCCTAAAATTGATGCAAGGGTTTTCAGTATGACATTGATATGAATTATACTTGAGCGTGTGCATTATACTAAGACTATTAGTTATTTCTTCCGTAAAATCTATATCCAATTTACACAAGCTCAATTCGATGTGCACATGAACTAGGTATTTGATCCGGTGATTGAAAAAACGAAACTTGGAGTTATCACCCATGGCCCACAGAACTTTACGTTGAAAGTTTCCCAAATGATAGCTAGACACACCCGTTAACACTTCCCCTTTCCCGTTACCAGCAATAAGACGCTGTATGGCTTTGTGGAAAACCTGTTCGGTGATTGAAAATGGCTCACCAAACAAAAACATACAATAAGAACGTTTGGGGGCAAAAAGGTGTCCACATGTATGAAAATACTCTCACATGAATTCACGAAAAGTTTTTGAAAGCTGAATGTCATACACGGATAAACATTCACTTCAGATGTTTACATTTGATGTAATCAAACACCGCCTATTGACTACAGTGTGTATTTTGACTGGGAGCAGCATTAGATGCACCCGGGGAAGTAGTGTGTGTCCCAGCTATACAGCCAAGCGGAAATAAATTCCTGGTTGTCCAACATGGCGGATGTGTGGTTATTATCGAGCTTCCTGGTCACATCGGCTTGCTGGATACAGCTAATACTCGGCAAGTGTCACTTTATATTTCCTTATTTGATGTACAGTGTTCTTTATGTCCATCATTATCACGGCCTTGCCGTATTGTACAGCATAGTTCCCATATCTGTTTAACCCTCGGCAGTAACAACACTGATCACTGGTCATGGACCAGTTAATAGAATGTGTAAAGGATAGTACAATTGTATGAAACCGTGATGTATAGACTGAGTATATACACGCTGTATATATATATACACGTTATATATTCAATCCAATACCAACATGACATAACTGTTGTCATGCTTAAACGTTAGCAAATGTGGTCAAATGTAACTATGTTATATCTGGGAATACACTTTTTCTGTAAAGTACACATTCTTGTACTTTTTAGGGGGGATGAGTCCCCTCCGAGATTCAACCCGCACTCTCCGAGTCAGCACACAAAGTGAGCTTCCACTGGCTGAGTGAGTTAGATGGCTGGCTTTGTGTGCTATCGATTAGGTGCCTGACTCTGAGAAAATGAGTTGGAATCCCCTTCTTCCGTAGTATATGTGAATGAGTAATGCTGGCCATCGTATTACGGATTACCTGTCTCTTGAGGCTTGCACATGAACTTATCACTCGTTGGACATTCTCCGTTTTACCATTCATGTTTATCAAATGCCATTATATTTAAAGGTGGGTTCCGTAAGTTGAATGTCCAGTTATGAACTAAATGAATAGTGAGTCAGTCAGTAAGTCCACAAAAAAGGATATGTGTCAAAAGCACCTGTAAGATACGGACTACATCATGAGCAAGCGTTCATTAATGACTATCAAATAGTGATGGTACCAAGTGTCCGCGAAACGGTCAGCGTATCCTCGTCTACCAAGGGCACCAGTCACATGCATGCAAAGTTTAATCAATGATTCACCTGGAAAACCTGTAAATATATGGCACAAGTTAAATAGGCAGTCGAAACAATTTCTTTTCTGATGCATCGAAATTCCAAATGTTCTCCACAATCTGCAATTTCAGTAAATAGGGCATACGTGAATGGACCTTTTGAAATGTCAGTTGTTGATGTATTGTTTTATTGTAAAGATATTATTTCTATGAATCATAGAATCTGTCCATACGTCAAGGACTGTTTACTAAGTATTAACATGTATGATCCGAAAGGAACATGCACACCAGGAAAGTTTGGTGAATCTTGCCTTTTCTCCTGCCACTGTGGAGACTCCTGTAACCAGCAGACTGGAGTTTGTGGAGGAGGCTGTGACTCCGGCTGGGTTGGAGGACGTGGAGGAACTGTCAGAAAGGTCTGTTGTTAATACCTTTACATTTTACTGAATTAACAACACTGTGAACTTCTTAAAGGATTAGAATATACACGCTTCATAATCACCTCTTTATTATTTGTAAAATAGCAGAATATCGCAGTGGCAATGAAACTATTGGTTTGAAAAATTATTACACGATAATATTTTCCTAAAACAGAAAATGTTGCCTACAGAAGACACGCCTCCTCCCCTACTCGGCTGTATAATAATTCATGGTCTGCGGACAAAGCTGTAGATGGGAACAGGGACCAGGATGTGCACCACGGCTCCTGTTTCAATGCAGCTGACAAAGCATGGGGTTTGTGGACCGTGGACCTTGGAAAGCAGTACAGGATACATGATGTCAAGATATATCAGCCATCGCACCGTAATGATTTGACTAACTGACATTGACTACAAGTAATTTTGAAATATTCACTTTATATATTTCTCTCGTTATGGCAAAATAGGTTACAACTGATGTGTATCGAAATAGTTAAATACGCATAATACCTGAAGTAATCATTTACACGATTCTCATTCATTCTTATTTCATCTTATCTACTGTTTCTACGAAAAGTCAAAACGGGAGACAAAGGACACGTTTCGTTTCTCTCTAAAACTTCACTGGTTTCTTGTCTGTAATGTAGCAATACAGATAAAAGCTGTACATGAGTTTACTGAAAATCTATTTTAGAACTGGTTTCTTTTGTTTAATGAACCGTAACAGATGCCATAATTTATTGCGATGCGTTTACGATTGTATAATTATTGACTGCTCGGATGTACTTCTGAAAAAAAATCTATTTTAGAACCAGGAAGAATCCGGTCTTGTGTGCTCTACTTGAGTAACACAAGCTCCTCAACGGGCCTCCCTTGCTATGCTTTCCCATCCGACACCCCAGTCAGTAACGGCGGGATCTACAGTGCAACATGTGATGGCATTAGAAGATATTTCTCGATATCAAACACCACATTCCTCAATCTCTGTGAGGTCGATATATGGTAGGAGTCTATTAAATTTGAATTAGGTTCATATGTTTCAAAGCCCCAGGAAATCAACAAATGATCGATTTTGAAATAATTCATGAATTTAAGGCTGTAATCTTTAAGGTGAGTCAATATCTTTCCTGTGCCTCCAGAGATCGATACAAGTTCAGTAATTAATTAGGTGTTGAAACGATCGGCAGATGTATGTGAAGATATCGACAAAGGACTGGTAGTGTAAAACTGTCAACGATAGTATTCTTGCTTACAAGGCACAAATATGCTTTTGCCATAATCGACGAATATCAGACATGGGCATTTTAAACAAATGTGTAATGCAATTCTACATTATTTTTGTGCATCCGCATCGATATCTTCTATTTTCAGTTTGCAGCCATGGGTTGTTTGGTGTAACATGTAATGAATTTTGTCACTGCGCTGAAGAGCCGTGTGACCACGTAAGTGGTTTGTGTCTTGGAGACTGTAGACCTGGGTGGCAGGGAGACAGGTGTGATACAGGTGAGGAAATGGTGTAAGAGAGGCTCATATGAGATAAGTGAGGAGATTCAGTCAGTGGTGTGTCCTGGAGACTGCAGACCAGGTTGGCGGGGCAACAGGTGTGATACAGGTGAGGAGATTCAGTCAGTGGTGTGTGTCCTGGAGACTGTAGACCAGGTTGGCATGAAGACAGGTGTGATACAGATAAGGTGATCCAGTCAGTGGTGTGTGGCCTTGAAACTGTAGACCAGGGTGGCGGGGCAACAGGTGTAATACAGGTGAGGCGTAATACATTGTGTAAGAGAAAGTGGTATTAGACAGGTGAGGAGATTCAGTCAGTGAATCATGTAGACTGTAGACCAGGAAATGGACAGGATGGCAAATGAGTCTGTGATAAATATACTTTATCGTCCAAAAGACAAAAGGATTGGACACAAGTGCACCACTTTTTGTGTGTCTTTCGGCATCGAAATTAATCAAAACCTGAGAAAAGTGACTTCCTGAGGTCATTACATAAAGTGCATTCAAAAAAGAAATGTATTGAATTTTCGCATGGCGCGCCTAATTCGCATTCATTTACATCAGATAGGTTAACCCGAAACAGGTGGAAATTTAGTGTGCTGCAACTGTGTCTCAATCTAGTGTTCAATACGTTTCTGTATCTTTAACCGCAATTATACATCGGTGGAAATGCGGACTGCTCCGATACGACAGTTTTAAAAGAAGATATCGACGGACTATTCCTTACGTTTGACGGTAGAGTATTCCAGTGGCATAATGTATCTATAACATATGATCTTTTATTCGTAGATGTCCGTGCAAATAGTACAACAAAATTATGACAATGATACAGGTGAAGAGAATATGTCCCAAACGAATGAATTCTGACCGTTACACTAAATTTCATGAACCAATGAGGATATTGATGTAATAATGTAATGACTAAATAAAAATGAAATCCTGTTTATTCCAAGATCGTGTTATTTTCAATAACTGCTCTAAACCGCTGACCAAGTCATAATGACAATATTCAAGCAACATGGCGTTACTACAAATTTGACTTCAGACCACCCTGATAACAAACATTGATATGCGTTTTCCTTGTAGAATGTGACGCAAATCACTATGGAGTCAACTGTGTGAACACGTGTACTGACAGGAAGTGTTCTAATGTCAACTCGTCATGTGATCGCCACAGTGGGTCATGTGACATGGGATGTCTTCCTGGTTGGATAGGTTCGGACTGTTCACAAGGTACATGCTGGCATGTAATTCCTCACATAATTTCAGTGGGTTTTAGATCAAATTATTACTTTTCAGTTATCTGTTATCAGAACTGTGTTATGGCTAACTATTACATTTTGCCTTGGATCCCTAAAACTGTTAGAACAAATAAAAAAGGAGATTCAACCTTTAGCTTAAAACCATAAAATGACAATGGGCTTTTTGCAATATGTTCACGACATTGCGATTTCTCCATAGAGTGTACAAATGGACGCTATGGACAGAACTGCATCGACGCTTGTTCTGACAGGAAGTGTGCAGGAAACTCGCCGTGTGATCACATAAGAGGGGCCTGTGTGTCTGGCTGTGCACCAGGGTGGATGGGTGAAGACTGCAGAGGAGGTGAACATATTTATAGACATCTCTCTTTACTTTTGACAGACAAACTTCAACATTATTTTCAAGCTTTAAAATATATGATCGTACGATCACACAAAACCTAGCTTTATCATACATCATCATGATGTAGTCTGCACACAAACCAGGATTGAATAGGGATTAGAATATATACTCAACATGTATTATAATCCATGTAGTAATTATTTATATATGCAGCAACATTTGAAAGGTGAGTCATTAATTGTCAGTAGAGTAATTCCTTTTAGTTTCTTGTTGTGCCACAGGCGGCAATGACACTTGTTTGAACATGGTCTATAAAATAGCGTGTCATTTTATATTTCTGTCAAGTCTAATAGGAAATAAGCTTGCTCATACATGAAAACGATTAGAATACGTAGCTCAAATGGCATCCTATTATTGCATGAAATACTTTTCTGTGTGTAACAGTGTTCATTAAATACGAGCCATACACTGTAATATATGCTCATGCCATTGTGATTTCTCCACAGTGTGCTCAAACGGCAGCTATGGACAGAAGTGTAGCAACTTAAATGTCTAACAACGTATTACCCAGCAATAACGTTAACTGAAAATAACATCAAGTGATGTAACATCTGTCTATATGCTAAAAAAGTAGCAATTAATTAAACATTTCTACGGAGGAAATTGCAATACATTGAATGATATATCTATAGTGTGATCATAATGACGGACAAAAACAAGACGAAATGACGAAGAGCTAAAATGGAGAGCATTCTTTGTACTTGTTTCCGACAGGATACGATCACATGTAAGATATGAAGATACACGTCATTTGCGTCATGTTTCATACGTTAGCTGCAAGACATTTGACAGTTTATACGGTAATGTTCCAGTCTGTGACAGCCAACATTACGGAGCTAACTGTGACAAAGCCTGTGCCTCCAGACACTGTATAGGGAGCTCTTCCTGTAACTCAACTGGAGACTGTGACAGTGGATGTGAGTCTGGGTGGACACTGAACGACTGTACAGGTAAAGCTGGTAGGTCGTTAGTGGAGTGAGATGATGAGGTGCGATGTCACTTTCAAAAATATTTCAAATCCACGATCACGGCCGTCTGGCACAACTAAGGATCACCACTCTGCGCAGAGTTATGATAGCAGGCTAAATTGTCTCATATTAGCACAAGAACTCACACGCATCAGGGACCTGTCATAGTCAAAACTGTTTTGCGTCCCTAAGAATAACCTGAAGAATTTAAGAAATTAAATACTATCAACCGTAAGGATATGTTGAAAAGATTATCGGTGACTTTGCTATGAAATTAGAACACAGAGGTTGACCGCTTTAATAGAAATTTCAGCCACAAATACAACTTGTTTACTTTCCCTTTATGCATTCAGAAGAGGCAAGGGTTCTACAAGCCGCCTATAACGCAGTTCATCTGGCTGTTGCTGTGGCAGCTGCATTCGTAGTTGGTGTTGTCGTAGGTGCAGTCGTCTGTTTTGTTTTCTGGTGGAGACGGAATAGGTAAATGCGCGACTATGTCACAAAGTCTTAAAGAACAAAAGAAATATTTCAAAAGTCAGTTTAATGGAGAAATATACGTCTTAAATCTAGAGACAGAAAATAATGTGGCTTTGTACCTCCTGTCCTAAAGCTCTGAATGCCCTTACATTCCAGACGACCACAGAAGACATCGGAATCACCCCCAACCAATGCATCGGACGCTCGAAATGACCAATCACAGAACAGTGATGATGTTGGCCCTGAAACTAGGATATATGACAGTCTCCATGCTGAATCTCCACATGACGCCAAAATCACAGGAGAGACATATTGCACCATTAAGTCTGGCAACACAGATTCAAAAGCCCATGCCCCAACATCACGTAATTTGTCCGAATCTGCCGGAGCACAAATGTATGAAAACATTGACAACACATCTCGAAAAATGGATGGTGCATACAGTGAGTAAGGAAAACATAATTGACTTCATGTGACACGCTTAAGGTTTCGTATTATGGTTTATATTTGTATTTTAATATACCCGTTTACTTGGGGGTGTCAAGGAGGATTTTACATATTAACCAAATTTTATCGTGTATAACTTTCTTGATTTGTTTTACCGGTTTCAATTCATGACTTCACATTAGTCTGAGAATGTGGGTTTGTCCCCTTAAATTATACTATGCTGTAGCCAAATGTCCCTTAAATAGTTCAACAATTATAACCATGTATTAAAACTTTCATTTTCATTTTTGTTGTAAATTTATGTCATAGCTTGCGTTGTCCTTATACGTTTATCGTAAATTTGGTTATGCACACATGAAATCTGTGTATCAATTGTGACCGTTGCTGATCACTGGTCATGCTTTCAGATGAGTCCCGATTTTGTTTGCATTTCCTTTATAGGCGCGAATCTCAATCCATCCTGAGACCCCATGACAGATTTATCAGGGGATGGGCGATGTTGTGGAGATTGATGACCACGATTCATGAACCCCATCCCTGTTGTTGGGTGGGATCACTATGACTTGCCAAACCCCGTTCTACTTTGTGGGAAGGAATCATTACGGCGGCCTGGGATTCATACTGGCACTCTTTGCTGACCCGCTCTCAGTGCTCAACGTGCACGATGCACGATGGCTACTGAGAATAGCTATAATTAAATATAGTCATTTTATTTTGGGGTAAAAGATACATTTGGGACAGCTTGGGTTTATGTGCACAAGCGATAAATGGTTTGTTGCTTTCTATTCACCATCATAAACGAGTTATGTTCAGTTTGAAGAGGAGAAGCATGATTGACACATTAACATAGAACGTTTATAACTTGGTATTCCCGGTCTGTCAAAAGAACTGTGGTCATTTACATGTCTGTTAGAGTTTGTATGTATATCCATCTGCTTAATTTCTGTTACCGAATGACACTATCGGATCTGAATAGAAATGACTTCGGAGAATAAAGTAATTGTCTTTTTATGCACATGTAATAAACATGTCATCCACAGTCCTTACCGTTACAAAGTTATACATTTAAGATATGATGCATTTGGAAAATTGATAATATAGGCATGATTCGAAAACAGGTTGTTTGCTTTGATTAACAGCTTCCGTGAACTTTCATGTCAATTTGTGTTCCTTGGTTCTCTGGAGGTGTGTTGGTAGTGTAGGTAAATATATCAGCATGACCTCCAAAACTATTCTTACGTGCAGCAATGATCTGTAATGTCAGGTTTGTTTAGTTCGCTGTTTAACTCCGCACTCAATAATATTCCAGCTATGTGGTTTGATTAATATCATCATATCTATCTGTTTTGAAATTTGTTCTGTTGACATTAAAGTAATTATGCTGCCATAATGTGTTTTTGTTGTTGCTGCTGGTGTTGTTATTGTGAAAGTCAGTACCGAAAAGTAGAGAGCTACGAACAGAAACAAACACAGTGTTAATCCTTCATAATTTCCAGCTCGTATCAGACATGTTTGCCAACCCGAGCAGAATTTCTGTTTCAGCTTAGATATCGATACATAACTATGGATACACACATATTACACTGATCGGATTTAAGTTCAATTTTCGGCCATCTTCGCCTGATGTTAAAAGATAAATTCTTTTATCTCTAATCATTTTGCATGTGATCACGTATGTTTATATAACATCAACAAATGCAAGTACATGCGAAATGTTACGAAATCACAATATTTGATAATAATATTAGTTTATATAGATACATTTTCAATCGCATCAGGCATATTTTGTATAGTATATTGTGAGTGTACTATGTTTATTTAACGCTGCAGGAAGTTTCATGTATAACGGGCGTATCCGACTGTGATTTATCACAAGCTAGATTATCCAATGGATATGCTAGTTGCAGTATTTTCCCGTGTTATTACTGTAAATTTCACGATGCAAAACGTTTTCAGAGATTTCCCTTCCTTTTATATCTTTATCAATGTCTGCAATTCCAAGCTGATCCTGTAACTTATTAACTTGAAGTAGTCTTTCTGCTAGTATACGGTGTCCACTTAATTCCTAACGCTTCAAACCGTTGTAGATGATTTCCATCAACTTAAAACTCATGTTGTTGCGGGCCTTTTACTCTTGAAATGTTTAATTCAAGGATTAATGTTTGTGTATCAAAGAAGATTTCGTGTCCAAACCACACCGCACGACAAGAACAATATGCAAACCACTTACATTTATGTTTGATGCTTTTCGCTGATGATTGTCCAGTTGACAGTTGTTGAATCTTTGTACACTGCTGCTTCTTCAAAAAGTACTGAACATACCATAACTACAACTTGAATATCATTTCGGGACAAATTCATGACCACGGTGTCAGGGTTATAGATGTACACATGTCCGCGTGCACGCACGCACGCACACACGCACGCACACACGCACGCACACACACACTTCATACAGTTGGAGTCATTGACAAGTACCCGTGAAGGTCCGGGTTAGAATCGATCTTCAGTAACCCATGCTTGTCGTAAGAGACGACTAACGGGATCGGGTGGTCAGGCTCGCTGGCTTGGTTGACACATGTCATCGGATCCCAGTTGCGCAGATCGATGCTCATGCTGTTGATCATTGGATTCTCTGGTCCAGATTCGATTTATTACAGACCGCCGAGGTATACAGCTGGAATATTGCTGACTGTCGCGTTAAAGTAAACTCACTCACTGACAGGTTGTTTTAGTTTCTTAGCAGTCAAAACGTCACAGCCTTATGGATATTCGACCAGCCACACAAGTTAATCTATCTTAATGTAACTCAAACTCTCCCCCAAAAATAGGATACACCATTGTACTTTGTACCTTGACATACGTGTACACATCGTACGCAGGTTTCCAATGATTAAGGCGGTCACATATATACAGTATATTTCAATGACGATGATTGCATGTTGAGGGGCCGACAGTTTGGCAATTTGACGGAACTCAGAACTAAATACATTAGCGCTGAGAAAGCTGAAGTAAGTATTTTGACCTAGGGATAGAAACTTGATCTACCTCATCTGCCGGATACTCGAAAAAAATAAGGTGAAGATAGTTGGCGTTGGAGAAATGAATTGACTGTCTCGGAGTGGTGTCTAAAACTAATGAAAATAGTCAGTGTGTCTTGAAGAGATGTCTGAAGCAATTCTATACAAAATGACAGGTTATACACAAATAACCACGTAGCTGTCATGACACGAAAACCGCCACGAACATCTCAATGATGTGAGTTAAACCTGGAACAGACAACCCATGGCCACGAATTGGTTGACAGAATTCTTCGGAGTCCCTAAACACTCACAATGAACTGATACTATCTTTCATAACGACTCTCAAGGTGCAATGAAAAACAACAACTACTCAAAAGATATCATGATTAGCCATAGTTTATTTGTGCATAGAATATATCTAGAACGTGAATCATTACGAAATATAGTTAATGTTAGATGAAAAATCTTTTCATAAATGTTCTTGTTATGTATGGCTTGTTATTGTTTGTTTACGTTTGCAGTCAACAAAGATACGCATGCATTTGTTGATAAGAGTGTTTTACAGGTCCTGTTCTTTTACTGGAATACTGTTGGGTTTGAACTCCCTATTGCTGATGTCAACGGCTATAGCTCAGAATGAAGATGCAGAATACGTTGAATTAGATTTTTTAGTCCTTTAGTGGATAATAGACGTAACGCGTGTGTGTGTATGTGTGTGTGCGGGCGCGTGTGTTTTTAGATAGAAAGAAAATAGTGAGGGAGAGACGGAGATGAAAACAGATGAGTGTAATGTAGATGTATATATAAATTGACAGACGAATCCGTTGGTATATGACCAGATGGTGGCCACATGAATACGTGCAAACACCTTGTTGCGGGTACAGCACGTGCAAATAAACTTGGACAAAGTACTGTGACTATGTGTCCGAGTCCACCCAGCTGTGAATGGGTACCTCGTAAGGATGGGAAAGCCACACTAACTCAGTGCGCCTGGCACTGAGTGGCTGCAAGAGTTGTATGATCCACAGGGAGTTGCGGTTGATAATACGACGTGTCGTTGAGATTGACTTCCAGTGATCGAGGGAACATCAAAGCGCCCTTGAGCAGCTGAGCTGGATATCGGCATTATACAAATGTTAGCATAATAATAATAGCGTTCCCCTGGGCAGGGTACACTTTTTAGTGGAACGACAGACAAGGTCAATTAAGGCTATGAATGTCAAAATGTGAATTGCTATGTTGAACAATGGCACAACTCATGACTGTTATGCATGGATTACAACATGTGAAGTAGTGGTTGTTTTCGTAAACGATGATGTGTACCAAACCCTGTATAAAAGTGAAATAGTCAAGGAGACATAATTAATATAATATACTAGGTTTTCAAAACAGTGCAGTATCAATTCTTAAATGTGACAAGATAAAGTGAAGATACAAAGAAACGAAAATAAGTAAATACAGTTTTGTCGGCACTCACTTGAAGAATGTTACTACATGTTGGTTTCTTAAAAGCCAGGCTATATACAGGCGCTTAGAGACTCAGTGAGGTGATGTTTCCGGTTGATACAATTGCAAATATCTTATTGCAGTTATCAATTTGAAACTAACAACATTCAATCCATTTTGCAGCAAGGCCAATATTAATCAATGTTTCTGTACATCTGTGAATAAGTATAATAAGTATCATCTTTGGATTAAGACACACATTAATTAAATACGTAACTGGTATATTGTCCAAGTTATGTGAACATCTTTCCTGTATCATACATCTGACCTTGGCAGATACAATTGTTCATTGAGCAATAACTCAGATCTGAGTACATATTTGGATATGAGTCCACGTGTACAGCCTGTGGTGCTTTACAACAGAAGGCGTCAGAAGTTGGCGTATACTCCATGTGTCCCAGTCCTCTGTCGAGTGAACTCCAGACACAGTCTCACGTCACTCTGAAAAGAAGGAGATGAAATCAGCAAATACTTTCCTTGTTTGTTAGAAGACGACAAAGTAAAACAAGCCTGCAACATATTGTTGAACAGATGCAACCTAATTTCTCCTGAATACCATTGAAATCGTCAGTATATTTGATAATTGAATCTGTTCAATCTGTTTAAAAACTAACAAAACTAAATTGAATATAGTTGATGCTCAAGGGGAACATAATTGCAACTGGTGTATAACTGTCCACGATAATACGACACACGTGTGTGTCTCAGTTTACCTCTGTGAATGGCGGACCTCCAAGACGTGTAGAGATGTCGCATGTTGTTAATGACGTCCACTCTACCATCGTCTTTGCAGTCTGCTGGCGATGTTTAGCAGAAGCACAAGGAAACGAAACTCCTCCACAGACCTGCGATCAAAATGGAATTCAAATTACTGCAGTTCACTTCACAATCTATTGCAGTGAATCTTTACTATGTGGCATGAACAGACACAGCAATTGTTTTCTCCCTTCAGTCAAGCTGACGTTGATATATCAACAGAAAGGCAATGTATGGACAAGGTGCTCTGCTGTCTGTTGTTTGACGCCGTACTCCAGTAATATTCCAGCACGATGGCGGTGCTTTGCCTACCAACCTACTTTGGTACACATAGAATCTCCACATCTTTAGATAATTAACACCGACATTTATATGGATGTACGTACTCTGTGACAACGGTGCACAATCCTCGTTTGGGATCCTTTGTCCACGTGAGGAAGTTGTCAGTCAGCAAGTTGAAACTGGGGTTCCTTGCCCTCCCCGTGATGTGGTAATGTTGAATGACAGTGGTGTCATCGTTATCCTATAACATTGAATGGTTACATGTTTCAGCCTGTTCACCTTTCTGGTACTTAATGTGTTTCTGTTCATGTTCGCGAGGAAGTGAATGTTTTCAACACTGTAGTCATTCCCCATGGTATGTGATAAGTGTGGACAGTAATACCAAACATGGGCAGCCTATTTGGTCAATTGTTAGCTCGTAAAGCCGAGGGTCCATGTTAGATTCCCCTGGGTTCTCGGTAGAAACGATTTACACATATAAGTCGAGTCACGACATTGTAACTCATGTGTTGATGTACACACAATAAATGAGTATTTATGAGATTAATATGAACTTGCAACCTTTAGTTTCAGCTCCATTGTGTTTAGAAGGATATCATCGGACAGCGCTGTAGACTTGGACATGCTCACTTCAAACCTGGAGGTGGCAACAGAAGCATCTACTGACGGGGAGATAATCCTGGAAGGAATATTTAATTTAGCTGAATAACAAATAGATCATGAACCCTATATCATGTCAATATCAACCGGAAATTTATACCCTCGTAATTACAACGTTCAAGTACGGACGTGGGACATAATTATTAAACCAAACCACTCCGTAAAAGATAGTAGAAATACAGTTTATTGTAAAAATGTATGTGTGTGTGTTTGTTGTTTAACTCTGTATGTAACAATATTCAAACTGTGTGACGACAGTATTTTATCAATCGAGTCTGACCCAGACAGTGATTGATAGCATGAGCATCGATCTATGCAATCGGATACAATAACACGCGTAAACCAAATCAGAGAGCCTGGCCACCTCTTACTGCATGCATGGGTTGTACATTCTTATCCAGTACTTTCAATTTAGATGTCAAACGTGCTCCATAATTATATTTAAAATTGCAGGTGGCAAAATCATCAAATAACATCAGAATCCCGTGTTTATAATTGTTTATACTAGAAACAACTGAAGACAAAAAATGACCTCTGTACATTTACATGACGAAATAGTCCTTGAGAAAGAACACACAGTTCAAATGGGCCTACCTACCAGTATAATTTTGTTCGCACTAAGAAAATGGGCCCATGTTATCATCTATACAATACCTTTCTCCTGATATCAGGTCATGCAAACATATATACTTACCAGAACATCTGCAGCATAGGTTATCAAAGTGTGCGAGTCACTGTTGTAAACCTGGTTCCACATCTCCTCTTTATCCGGAGGTGACGACACAATGAAGAATCCATTTAGAGATGCGTACGACTACGAAACAGAAACGAACATTAAAAAGAAAAAATGTAATTTTTAAGTAAAATTGATATTTTATACTTATCCTGACTCATGATCTTTGCTTATCTCCCCTTTCCCTTTCGAATGGCAGTGGAACACTTGAATCCCTTGAAGTTCCCGAAGCGGACGTACAATACTCACCAACGAGTTACCTGCCTTCCTCTCTCCCGCGCAAACGTACCATGTGACGTGCCCAGACTTGTCACTCTCTCCTTATATTTCGCCCATGCACTTGGATCTGCTGTGTAATCACAAGTGTCTTCAACGGGAGGTTGGGAGGGTTTGTTCGTCATGAGTCAGGATAAGCATAAAATATCAATTTTACTTAAACACTTACATATTTTTCCTTATCCTGACTCATGATCTTTTGCTTATAGAATCCGTCGGAATAGGTGGGTCAAGCCACTGGATTCAACAACTGTCCTTAGATACGTCCTGTATCCTCTTTTCTTCAAACACATTTTGATACGGTCCACACGTGTAACTGGAACACTGTTGGGTTTCCGTGGACTTGCTTGGTGTGCAGATGTATCAGTAAGTTAGTTCGCCAATCTGGTAGCGTGATTACTGGGTTTCCTACGTTTTCTAGTAGATCTGGGAGCCATACTCTCGCTGGCCAATAGGGCGCAACCAAAGTCAGTTGTAGATTCTAAGTCTGTTTGATCTTGACCAATACTTTTGGCAGAAGTATCAGGGTGGAAAAGCGTAGCCGTTTAGTCCTTCCCACGACATGCTCAGTGCATCTGTTGCCCAGGCTTGAGGATCTGGAACTGGTGAGACAAACGTCTGCATTTGTTTGTTGAACCTCGTGGCAAACAGGAGTCTATGGAAGGGAATCTTATTTCCCTTATGTTCCGAAACGCTTCTGGATCGAGCATCCATTCCGTAGGTGACGGGTGTAGTGGTCTTGAGAGAGCGTCTACCAGTACGTTCTTGGCTCCGGGTATGTGACACGCCTTTATCCAGATGTCTGCTTTCTGCGTAATCTGGAACAACTGGAATGTGAGCTGCAACAGGCTTGGCGATCTTGTGGATCCTTGCCGATTTATGGAGAACGCCACTGAGGAGTTGTCTGTGTGGATCATCAACATTTTGTTGTTCAGCGAGCTCGACCATAGTTGTAAGGCGTTGATCACTGCTTTCATCTCTAGTAGATTGATGTGGAGCTTTTGTTCTGTTTGGGACCACTTCTCCGAGGCCACTTGATCGTTTAGATGCGCCCCCCACCCCCCCCCCCATCCTTGCATCGAGGCATCTGCGTAGAGGTGTGTGTCAAAGGCCAGCTCTTGTAAATGGAAATCTTCTGTAAATAGGGTCGACGCTGTCTAGATGCTTTATGAGGACCCGTTGTAGTGGTCTTAGCTGTAACCTTCCTGTGTGCATCAGGTCCTGCGCCGAGGTTAGTAGACTGAGTAGAACTTGCCATGATTGTAGTGTTAATGGAGAGGTGACTGCTGGAGGAATCATGGCTTGTATCTTGACCCAGCGATCCTCTGGGATGACCATCCGATTCTCTGTAGTGATGAATCTTATCCCCAGGAATTGTAGATTGTTTTGGTTCCAATTCTGACTTCCTTAGGCTCACCAACCATCCCTAGTTGAGTGAGCATCTTGATCGTGAAGTTCAGTTGTGTAGTCTGAGTAGACTTGCATCTTGGTGGACCTGACTTCTGTCATCCAAGTAGAAGGCATTGCGTAGACCTCGATGATGAAGGTATGCGACTATAGGCTTGGTTATTCGTGTGAAAAGCCACGGGGCCGAAGATATTCCAAACAGTAGGACGTTCCATTGGTAGTGCTGCCATCTGAACAGGAATCGTAGATACTTTCTTGATTTTTGATGTATCGGGATATGCAGGTAAGCATCCTGCAAGTCTATGCTGGCCATGTAATCTGCTGGACGGACGAGTTGTTTCAGTTGAGGTAGGTGGATCATGCTGAACCTCTCTGGTTTCAGTAAGTAGTCTCTGTTGAATTTACGCATGTTGCATATCAGTCTGAACTTCTCCAAGGAGTTCTTCTTTGGTACTAGAAAAATTGGGGAATAGAAGCCTGGGGTGAGATGATTCCGATCTATTATCTCTACCGCATCTTTCGAGAGTAGTGCATTGATGGCTTCTTGTAGTCTGTCGGCCTGTTCCTCTGCATACTTGAAGACCATCGGGCTGAGGGTTAGCGGAGGAGTGGCTTTCAGTTGTACTTTGTATCCTTCTCTTAGTACCCGAGGAGGCGTAGTTGTCTTCTAGAATTCCCCAATTCTTCCAGTACCCTTGTAGACGTCCACCCACTGTCGATAGTTTTACAGGAACGGCTGGGGTGGAAGACTCCAGTCGTTCGAACTCTGGCATCAACGTCTAGTACCTCTGGAAGCTCTGGGGCCGTGGCCTCTTCCTGAGTTTCCTCTGTAGTTGCCGAAGGGTGACGTAAAGAGTCCTTCCGTCTCTGGAGTTGGAGTACTTCTTGTCCTTAGCTGTCTGTATTCCGGAATACCTGTACTCGTTGTTATATCTCTGGGACGTATGGCAGATGACGTTGGCCAGGGTATCTATGGTTTTAATCATCATCACCTCTCTGGAGTCTTGTGTGGCTTGTTTGGCTGCATCATCCAAGAAACCTCCAAAGATGGTAGGCGCCTCCCACGGAGCTCGTAGTAGTGGCTGCGTAAATGTATCATTCCAGGAGCAGGATGCCAGTAGACCCTGCTGTCTGCATATTAATGTGAGCCCGCCGAGATTGATGTGAGGTGGTCCGACAGGAAAGAACTGATCCTTCTTTGTGTGTGACGAGGGCCGAGTAGATCATCTTATCCTCTTCCGTCGTGGAATCTTGGAATTTCTTTATCAATGCTTCATTGATGGCTCTAGATCTTGCCAGTCTGAAGAAGGATCTTCTAGAAGCTGTATCCAGTTGTGATAGCTTCTTGTCATCCACTTTATACACCTTACTCCCTCACTCGTTCACCAGCTTGATGTTGTCATCCCACTCCGGCGCCTTCACAAATGGTTCCATGTGGTGTAGGGGGAATTATTAAAAGATGGTAGTTGCTGCATCTGGTACTTGGAAGCCTTCGCGAAGGCTGTGCGAAGGTTGTCCGGTACGTTGGATATAGGCTCGATCGGTGGGATTGTGACGGAGTCGAAGTCATCATCCTTCATCATGTAGGTGTAAACTTCGTTCCTATCTTTAGAAGGAGACTCCAAGCTCAACCTGCTAGCAATCAATGCCGTTACTTCTGAGTCTGAGAAGACGGGGTTCGTAGTGTCCTGAGTCAACGAGCTGTGTCTTGTTGAAGTAATACAGTATATCTCTGTGCGAACCTGTATCCCTTCGCGAACCTTCATCCTGGGTTCGCGAACCTGCAGCTGAAGATTCCTCCCTGTGCGAGCGTCTTTCCTGGGAGCATTCTCTTAGCGAACGTCTCCTCTTCGCGAACGTCTGCGTTGAGGCGATCTTGAACTAGAGCGGCTAGATGTAGAGGCAGGAACCTTGGAACCTTGGAACCCCATAGTTTCGCGAACTTGGACAGCGTATCATCTGGACTATCTTGTAGTATGACGAAGGTGTACGTAGCTCTGATGGGAGTAGATTTGCGCAGGCCTGGGGGGTTGCGAACGGTGTTGGCAGACGGGAGGCTCTTCCTAGTATTCGATTTTTCCTGGAATCTCTGCACCACCATGGCCATCATCTTGTTGGTGAACTGCGTCATGAATTCTCCAGGGTCGAAGTTCTGCATCTGTTGACGCTGCTGCGATGTTGTTTTCTGTGCCTCAACTTCTCTCCTCGAAGTAAAGGTCTTATGTCGGATAGCTGGCCTGCTGCGTCGTTGATGTTATCGATACTTCGGGTAGAAGTATAGGGGGGTCGTCAAAAACGTCTTTCTCGTGAGGCAGCACAATCTCTTCATTGAATGATTTCTGGTGTAGGTTTGCCCTCAGTTCTGGTACCCGTAGCCTTTTTCTGCGTAGTAGAAGAGGACGCTGTCTTTTTCTTAGACTGGGACGGCGTAAGCTGTGAGGTAGACGACCTTTTCTTTGCCCCCTTTGCCGCAGACTGGCCCTGTAACGTACTAAGCATCACATCACTATTATGAACATCAACAGCAAGTTACATACGGTTTGTAGGCTGATCTGCAGATTTATCACATGTGACTAGAGATGCCTTTTTCACCCAATCCATGGCACGTCTATAAACATAAGAAAAATATTGATTAAATTGTAGATTGGTTAAATCAATGCAATAAATACAACGCAAGTTGGATGAACATGAATCTGTACACGAAGGACACTGGGGGTGAGGATCAGCCACGGACAACCTGTGCCCACACACACAGCAGGATTTCATGAATTGTAAACAAGTTTACAACACGATGAAATCACGACTCAAAGTCAATATTTTTTTACAAATACTACATAATGATTATAGCCAAATCCATACACAGCTTAATTTAGAAGAATAGGCCTAAATATCAACGATAAATTGCCGTATACGGGACTCCAGTGCTCGCCCAACCATCCGCTTTGGCGAAAAGGGAGAGATTGACAAGTCGGGGCACGTCACATGGAACATTTGCGCGGGAAAGAGGAAGGGAGGTAACTCGTGGGTGAGTATTGTACGTCCGCTTCGGGAACTTCAAGGGATTCAAGTGTTCCACTACCATTCGAAAGGGAAAGGGAGATAAGCAAAATTAAGGATAAGGACAAATTATCAATATCATTGGTCCCATTTTACTACACAACATGTCTAATTGTGGTACTGGCTTATAATGGTCGTCCATTTTCATAAAGAGCGCTGAAAAATACAAATGGTTTATGTTTATGGAGTTTCCTGCATGATTGTATTCATCTTAGTCTGTAAATCACGGGGTAGAATGAAAGGTGTTAAGGCATATAAAGCTATTTGGCGGGAGTGATATATCGATAATGTATTTTGGAAAATAGATATTATTTCACTACAAAATGCATGACATATAATAAAATGAATGTGGTGGTGTGTGCTTCCTACTTACAGGCACGCTTGTGATCTTTGCTCCCTTGGGAGGCCCTGAAAGGTAATTTAACTTATATTGCCAATTCCAACTCCAAAACTATTCTCGAAAGTAGAATTTATACATGTATCTGGGTATGATATGCAGACCTAAATCATGTTTAACCAGTTATAATACACCTTTATTAGTTTAGCTTAATCTCTCATGAAATACATATTGCCACTATAACAATTCTGATAATACTGTACTCACCTCCACCGCTGCGTTTTAAAATCTTAAATGAAGAAGATAATCTCGTTAAGTACTGCATTTTGTGTAGATTCTGCACGTTTAATCATTTCATAGACACCTATAGGTTACATATGACTATAGTCAATTCTGAAGTCAACTAGTGTGAAAATTATCTGGAAACATGCAGTGCATATATACCGTCACTTGTCAGTGAACATTTGCTTTGAACAAATGAACAGTCAACAACAATGACAGGTATACCGTCAATTATCAGTCAACAGTTTGTATCAACATTAACAGGTCGGACACATTTTGTGGCTGATTTCTGCTCCAATCTCAAAAGGATTTTTGTCAATAAGTATGCCTACCTCAAGATGTTGTTGTACTGTCTTGTTGCCCATAGTAACATCTAACACCTGACCAAGGTCAAGGTGTCTAATGGTGGTGGCACCAAGAGTTGTGTCCCCTTCTGACACTGCCCTTGCCAACGCCTGGTAGATGAACAGGTACTGCTCCTGGGTACAGAGGGTATTATGTTTAGAACTTATCCACAATGACAAATCAATATGCTATACCATTTGTATTAAGAACGATTGGTGAGCGACTGCTTTGTTTACAAGTACCTTTGTCTGTATCATGTTCTTCCTCTGCCCCCTCATGATGGAGACGAAGCTGACGACGTCCACAACGCCCTCTGCCTTTGCCTGCTCCACGAGGCTGTCGATGGTGATGTAGGTCCCTGTTCTCCCTATACCAGCACTAAACAGGAAGCGGATAAACAGTAACAAATGCAAGGACGCATTCTTCAAAACGTTGTATGATAGAGATGACATATCATTGGCGTTTGTTTCTCTGTGTATAGATCCATTTATTTGCATCATTGAGTTTACACAAACAAGGTCATTGTTATGATCATTTACACAGTGCCCCACACTACATTAGATATATGAGGTGGAAACAGTAAGTTAATTTGAAATCAGTCACTTTGCACATCACAAACAAAGGAATTGCAATGGTGGTACAAAATAGAGCGGCAGTACAGATATAGTAGCAATGTAACATAAAAGGACGCTTCCCAAATAGGCCTAGGCTTAGAATCCAGGGAGAAATATGATCACCATACCGCTGGTCTTCATGTAATGTTACTGAGGCAAGAGTGCGCCCCTTCTAATCATATAAACAGAAACCAGAACGTCTTCTAACTGAAATATGCTGAACAAATGTCCAGACCACGTTTAACTCCCAGTCTACATATCGTAACTAGCACATCACTGCATCTTAAGAGAAACAATGGTAACACACTTGCAACACTGTTTCACAATGAATATCAGTGTGTATCATAACAAAAGCTATAATTATACCAATATATAAAATCAACGAATTATATAGTTGATTGTGTAACAACTGATACCTTTTTCAAAATTTGCGCCTCAAAAGGCTATTGATTTAGTACTTATTGAGAAACAAACCTGCAGTGGACTATGATCGGCTGAGTTTGTTGTCCAGATATGACCTTGACCCTCCACATGAAGTCCAGCAGGGCAGCAGTGTCCGGCACGCCATGGTCTGGCCAACTAGTGAAGTGGAGGTGGTTGACATCCCGTTTCTTGCCTTCCTGTCGTCATAAATGATTATGCATCACTCAAGGGCAGATGCTGATAACACACTGTTGACAATGATAATGTATTCTTGAATACTCTATTCAAAATGTTAATATGCTCTGAAAGTGTTGTTAACAATATATTTTACTATTCCATTTAACATGTTAATGCTTTGGTATCCTCCGTTAAGGAAAGTGCACCGGTGAGTAATTAGTGTGTAAGGTATCACATTGTATTTATCTGATGTGCCGGTTAGATATAACAAACAATTTACCAATAGGTATCCCTTTTAGCACACCAATAATCTACCTTCTCATTCTGAACAGCCAGCTTGGTGATAGTGTAGTTTGCTAGTTGTGTTCGACCTGCCAGAGTTACTTTGATGTCACCAAATGTCACGCCATCCTTCTCTGGCCAGTACTGTAGACACTTCATCTGTAAGATAGAGAACATGTATGAACAGGGGAACACACAAACAAGCAAAGTCGCTTGAAGACTTGCCATAAAATATGAAAATATTGTTCTTTAAAGTCAGATACCTCACAAAACCAAGTTCATACCTTGCATGCTTCCACCAGTCCTGTTACCATGACAACAGTGTTGCATCCCTCCTGCCAGATCATCTTCCAGAAGTCCACTAGTACATCCGGTTTGTATGGGCCTGTGTGAAATATCAGTTGGTACTAGACAAATGAATAGTTATAACATAACACTTAGTGAGGTTGAAAGGAAGGTAATAACTAACTTCTATTCATCTACATTCTGGCATTTCAACTCATAAGTACGTCTTCTTGGCTGATAATCATTTGGCATTACCTTGTGCTGCTATGTAACGCTTCTCTGACTTGTAACCCTGGACGAAGACAGAGTGAAAACAAAACACACTGTTACTACAAACACTAATGTATTGTGCGAACAAGGGCAATTAGAATGAGTCTATGTAAGATGTTACTTGTTACATTCTTTAGCTGAAAAATTTAACCTAAGAAGAATGAAAAATCGGAAGCATGAGTGAGGATTTAACGCCCGTTTGAATAGAATTCCAGTTTTAGAAACGTTAGCATTACACAAAAGTGACCATCCTGTGAATTCATTTGAAAAAAATATTTCATGTTGTTGTGGCTATTTTTGGCTTTTTGAAAATGTGATAATGTTCTAACTCACATCCAAGTAGCTTGCGTTGATATAGTCTCCTCTATCATCATCATTAGCGTCATGCAATATCACCCGATTGTAGTCATCTGCCGAAAGCAGAAATATTGTACATAAATTCATATATGTTATTCGTATGTTAAATAATTATGAATACAATAATCACTTACACGGGTAATATCCTCTGAACCTGTTCTTCGCTTTGTTCTTCGACTTTTGAGATTCCTCGTAGGAATGCATGAAACCATCGGGTAGATGCTGGAAGGAAGAAAAGACATAGATACCAACATCATACAGATACTGTTCAACATGGTAATAAAGATGCTCAGGCTCAAGATGTTCACGATATTGTCTTCCTAAACTGACCTTGAACTCCTCTTCAGACACTTCAGGGTGATCTTCCATTTCTTCCACTCGCGTCGCAAATGAGGACACGGGGATAGCATGACATGGTCTGGCATCCTGCGGTGCGATCTGAGCATGGGCATCATAATCTTCTTCATCCTCCATGTTGGGCTGATCTTGACTGCCGCCTGAACGATCAACAAGTACATTGTCGCGTTTGTTCCCACTTTGTATTTTACGTATCTCTCCCTGATGACCAACTGGTGGCGGAGACCCTGAAGCCACATGTGCAGTAGTGGTCGGCGTCTTCTTGGATGACAAGGCTGGCTTCACTTCATCATCAAATCCAACATTCATGTATGTATTTCCTTCATCTGTGCCGAATGAGTAGTAAACATCAGTATTTGTTTGTATTAATTAGAACTGACTTCCCTTACATAAATGCAAAGCACCAACGCCCATGACCATTGATTTTGGAATATAAACTGGCATTCAAGAAATTGGGAATAAATAAGAAAACGTACAACAGTATTCATAACATGTGATGGTTTGTGGAACAGATAGACCAGAAGGGCGTGTTATCTATAAAGATGTACATTTGCTTAAAGTCTGGAATATCGACTGAATCAGATTCAATGAAGTTCATTAAACTAAACTGTGAGGAAAATAATATAAATTGATAACTGAAAATCAGTCATCTTGGCAGATGCTCTGCAAGCAAGGTGCTGGAACGTACCTGCTACAAAATGAAACACTATTAAACAAAACGTTTTGCCAAAATCATCTTTGTTAAGATTCTGATTGCATCACATACCTCGAAGGTTTTTCTTCTTTGGAGCGACATGTGGAGTTTCTTTCAGGACTGATTCGTCAGAAGACCTCTTTCCTCTCTGTCGTCTTCTGTTTAATGTAAAAGACATCATTTCTTTCAAATAAAACTGCATATATCATATACAAGTGGCGAATCAAATATGCAACAATTCAAAATATCAAAACATTAACTGACCTGATGAGCAGCACAATGAGGATGATCACCAGGGCCACCAGCACCACACCCACTGCAGCTCCTACTACAGCTGCGACAGGGACGGACTGGGCAGCTTCGGATCGATCTGTGCGACAACATGTGTGCATTGTTGATGTAATGTGTGTTTCTGTAAGCCAACATACGCCATCAAGTATGGTAATAGTGTCTTTGCTAGATATCTATTGTGCACATTCACATTGAAATAGTTTGCTGAGTACTGAGGTTTTGTCTGCAAGATGAAGGTGTAAATGTTTCTGATCATCTCTTTAACGCAAAATCTTCAGTGACATTGACATCTAGTTACTGAAATACACGTTTACTAAGTTTTTAAAACTCTCCAAGTAGGCCACAATGTTATACCATGCTTCCCCACAATTCACATTGTATGTGATGTATCTAACACGTGTGTAATTGAACCAACAGGTTACTTTGATAGACATGCCTTTATGTCTCTGATGCTGATCTTTACACTGGGGTCCCATGTATCCTTCAACACAGCCAGAGCTACAGTTGCCTGAACTAGCGTCACATGCGGTATTATCAGCGCATAGTCCACACTTGTCTTCACATTCGGCACCAAAAAAACCTGGACTGCACACTAGAGGATGAACAAACATTGGAGAAAAACTATTGAGATCTGTCGTTTAGATCTAATATGCAAATGAGCTAGCCCGTGCTAACATATGTCTTAAATCGTTGTTCCTTCAGAATGTTGGCCATCTCGAAAGTATTTTCTTATCAATTTTATGGTCTCATCACATGTACAGTCAGAAATCCATGGTTTAAATCTGAACAAGCCCTGGTAAACGTTTGTCAGATGATTGATCCCTATCAGTATTGACCACCATCGACAACTTTCAGTATTGCAGTATCTCATTTGATAAATAAATTGCATTTTGAACATACAGACATACGTTTTGTTTTGTTTTGCAAAAACGGAGAAGTAACAAAATATTTGTTTGGTAGGGAAACCTATTATAGGAATACACAACGGAACATCTCCTAAGCACTGCATGTGTATGGCTATATGAAGCTCTCTCTATATATATAAAGCTATAGTCTACGTGTTAGACTATAATATGTCGTTACCCTCATTACAGTCTTCACCCTTCCATCCAGACACGCATCCCAAAACACACGTTCCCGTCACATGGTCACAAGACGAATCTCCTGCACATTTCCTTTCTGAACACGTCATGCTGCAGGTCTGTCCATAGGTTCCGTTGTCACATTCTGTAACATGTGTCGTTATAATATGCCTTGTGATTGTGAAGCGTGTGGCAATACACAAGCAACTACAATTTGTGTACGAATTGATTTCGATTGTGCACTCATGTTGTCAGAATAACATGAAACTGATTAGTATTGGCCCTTAAGAATTGAGTTTGATATTATTTCGTTTAAGGCGTTAGAAACCTAAAAACTGAAGTGCAAACTGTATATATGTATGCAAAATGTACACTGCGCTTATACTCCATCAACAGAAGTACATATTGTAATCCAGTATTTACACATATACGTCAACGGTAATTTACTCCTTTTTTAATGAGTGACACACAAATGACAGCAGTACTGAATTAGTGACATCGTTCTATAGTGCAACACGGGCCCATATTTTCATCAACTGATCAGGACACGGTTGTTTTTTTAACTGGACGTCAACTAAGTTTTTTGATTTTGGAAAAAATATATGTACACAGTTGCTTGATTGTCCAAACAAATGCCACTGGAGAGATTACAATGTATATAATTTCAATATAGAGAGAATAAAGCACGTACAACACCTTATGACATATTAATCACTGAAAACCGAAGATGACACTGAGAGGTCAATATGTTCACGTTCAAGTCTGTTTTGATTTCAGTTATAGCTATACTAAGCAGCAAAAGAAACGTCAGTTTTGAATTTTACTTCGCAGAAACGGATAACTGTAAACTCATTTAATGTTTTGATTGTATATTTTTGACAACATCTCCAGCTTTACCTGAGCAAAGACATTCCTTCCCAAACTCAGAATGGAACCCAGGAAATGGTCTCAAAAACGCAACCTGATCTGGGAGATGATACGGTGTTCTCCATGTTTTTCATGCAACTCAAACCTGGTTGAAACATTTACATTACAATGTCAGCAGGATGCGCGAGTCACCACAGCTCAGAGGAACCAGGCGCTAGAAAGACTTGAAGCTGGCCACACTGCACAAGCCGTTGCCAATCACTTCCAGGTCAACGTTCGGACCATCTACAGGCTGCAGCAACGTTTCTGGGACACCAGATGATCGCCCCCGTACTGGCATATCAAGGGTGACCACAAGACGACAAGACCGCAATGTTGTGCGACAGCATGTACAGAATCCCTTCATGCAGGCATCCGAAACAGCACGCCAGACAGTGGGAACACACGAAAGACCAATCAGTACTGATACAGTACGCCGACGTCTTAACAGCGGGAATCTCCATTGCTGTAGACCTTACCGTGGACCTATCCTCACCCCTCGTCATCGACGTGAACGTCTACAGTTTGCCCTACAACACCAAAACTGGCGATACAGGCAATGGAGAACTGTTCTGTTTACAGATGAGAGTCGTGATGCCTATCAGCTGTAGATGGCAGAACAAGAATATGGCGACGACGTGGCCAGCGATATTCAGACCAATGTGTTATGGAAAGAGACTCATTGGGAGGTGCAAGCATCATGGTATGGGGTGGAATAGGCCTGAACCAGAGAGTGGGTCCTGTGGTGTTCCAGAACCTTGGTCCAGGGAGAGGAGGCGGCATCACATCGGTGCGCTACATCGACCAAGCTCTCAGACCCCACGTCATACCACATTTAGCACGTCACCGGAACATATTCCAGCATGATAACGCCCGGGCCCATACTGCCAGAGCTACACGGGACTTCCTACAGCAGAACGGTGTCAACATTATGCAGTGGCCAGCCCTTCGTCCTGATTTAAATCCAATTGAACATCTTTGGGATGAAATTCAGAGGAGACTGAATAATGTCATACCAAGGCCGAACACAGCCGATTTATTGCGCCAGGCCTTTCTCAGAGTGTGGTTCAAGGTGCCAATGGCCTTCATCAATCGATTGGTGCACTCAATGCATAGATGCTGTGCTGCAGTTATTGCCGCTCGTGGTGGTCACACTAGACTGATGTCAAGAGTCTGAATAGAATGCAAACGTTCACGTAATGTCTTGAAATTGTGCTGAGTTATTCATTGATGTGTTAAGATATTGTACACAAAAAATGTTTTTGATCCGCTTATTATGTCCATTTCTGTAATGATTTGATTACAGTGCCTATCTTATTTTGAATTCGTACTGACGTTTTTCTTGCTGCTGAGTATATTTCTACAACTCCTCAACCATTCAACCATTCTGATTTCTAGTGAGAATAGATCCCACACACTTCAAGAACAGACTCCTTTTAAAGTATAGCAGCCCCACAGTGTTGCTTTCTTAGTAGTGAATTTTGACTAAAAGGTAATCCCGTCTAAACAAATGAAGGTGAGGTGGTGCGTTTCATATCACTCATAAATATTGGAGTTCAATCTATGACTAATATATAAGATTGGGCTTCATGCAAGGTGCTGAGTAGATTATATTTCATGTCCCAACATTTGCTTTGAATTGAACGGCAGCGTGTACCTTGTGTACAGTCCACACCTCTCCAACCAAGAAGACATCCCCTGTCACATGACCCGGTGTAGCGATCACATGACGAGTTGACATCAGAACACTTCCTGTCAGTACATGTGTTCACACAGTTGACTCCATAGTGATTAGCGTCACATTCTACAAGAAAATCACAGTTTGAGTATCTCATAGTTTAGATTTGAGGATAAGTTTTAATGCAGTACGTCAATATAACGTCATAAAGGACTCAGGAGAGACTGCTTCATAACTATCAGGCAATACGACACACGACACAACAAGTATTTCAAGCAGCCTACATCATTCATTTTGGGACACAAACCCGTCAAGAATTGGATTTCAGCAACCCATGATTGTTAAGATAGGGGACAAAGAAGAATGGGTTGTCAGGCTTCCCGACATAGTTCATGCGTGTCATCATATCCGAAATGCTCAGATCCATGATAGGGACGGTAATCGCCGGACTGTCGGGTACAAGCATGATTATTTACAAACCGCAGCCATATAGCAGAGTCCGGCGTCAGTCTCCTCACCTATCATATATCAGTCTCTCTTACACCATGTCCTCACCTGTATCACACCTGTCGCCCTGCCACCCTGGTCTACAGTCTCGCGGACACACACCACTGACTGAATCTCCTCACCTGTATCACACCTGTCTCCCTGCCACCCTGGTCTACAGTCTCCAGGACACGCACCACTGACTGAATCTCCTCACATATCTCATATCAGCCTCTCTTACACCATGTCCTCACCTGTATCACACCTGTCTCCCTGCCAGCCCGCTCTACAGTCTCCAGGACACACATCACTGACTAAATCTCCTCACATATCTCATATCAGCCTCTCTTACACCATGTCCTCACCTGTATCACACCTGTCTCCCTGCCAGCCCGCTCTACAGTCTCCAGGACACACATCACTGACTAAATCTCCTCACATATCTCATATCAGCCTCTCTTACACCATGTCCTCACCTGTATCACACCTGTCTCCCTGTCACCCTGGTCTACAGTCTCCAGGACACACACCACTGACTGAATCTCCTCACCTGTATCACACCTGTCTCCCTGTCACCCTGGTCTACAGTCTCCAGGACACGCACCACTGACTGAATCTCCTCACCTATCGTATATCAGCCTCTCTTACACCATGTCCTCACCTGTATCACACCTGTCTCCCTGCCACCCTGGTCTACAGTCTCCAGGACACAAACCACTTACGTGGTCACACGCCTCTTTTGCGCAGTGACAAAATTCATTACAGGTTTCACCAAACATCCCAGGGCTGCAAACTGAAAATACGACATATCGATACGGTTACGCAGTAGTAATGTAAAATTATTTTACTTATATAAAGTTTGTCCATATCTAATATTCGTCGAGATATGAGAGGGTTATGTCCCATTATGGTAAACGTATGTGTGTGTCCTGCCATACAAGAATATTATTGATGACGGAAGTGAACACCCAGAGTGTGACTGTTTCTTCAAATGGTCTGTTTTCAACACATGATTACTTTTATCCATCATCAATCCCCGATTGGAACAGAAAACATATTTGTGCATCCTATTGATTATACATTAAACTCATATGTGATTTATCAAAATTAATCTTTTACGGATTGTTTGAGGCATTGAAACACATGGACACTGTAACCTAGTAGAAATCTAATACACCCCTACCATATATTTCTACCTCACAGAGGTTGAGGTATGAGGAGTTTGATATCGAGAAATATCTTCCAATGCCGTCACATGTTGCACTGTAGATCCCGCCGTCACTGACAGGGGTGTCGTGTCGGAAGGCATAGCAAGGGAGGCCCGTGGAGGAGCTCGTGTTACTCAAGTAGAGCACACAAGACCGGATTCTTCCTGGTTCTAAAATAGATTTTTCCGATGTAAGACCGACTAGATATCATTTATACAGACGTGAGTTCATTTACAATGAATTATTATGTTTGCCTTGGAATAAACTGTCTTTGTCTTTGTCACTGAACTAAAGTAACCAGTTACGTTAAGCACAATTTGTCAAAATGACTCTGTCTCGACTTTACGTGAAGAAATATGAATTAAGTTGATGTATCAGTATATCACAATTATGCAAATTCTTAGGCAGTGTAGGCATTGTCCCCAGTGAACCATCCTGGAACACATTTTGCTGTCTCATCGGATTGTTTGTAATCCATTTTGTCAAAATGTGAGATATAAATAAACTAACTATTTCAGTATTAGAGTAGTCAATGTCTGTTGGTCAAATCCTTACGATGCGATGGCTGATATATCTTGACATCATGTATCCTGTACTGCTTTCCTAGATCCACCGTCCACAAAGCCCATGTATTGTCAGCTGCGTTGAAACAGGAGCCATGTTGCACATACTGGTCCCTGTTTCCGTCTACAGCTTTGTCCGCAGACCACAAGGAACTAAACAGCCGAGTAGGGGAGGAGGCCGTTCTTCCGTATACAACATTTTCTGTTTTATGAAAATATTTTTGAGTAAATATTCTCCAATGATTAAAGTGTAAATCATCAAATAAAAAAATCCAAACATCTATATGTGGTATCATTTAATTGGCAAGTAGAGTGTGACAGCGCTTCCTTAGCTCAAACACAAAAAGGGTATCACTGACGGCGTCTCATTTCCACTATCCCGATTATAGTGGAGTATATATCTTGCCATGTTCTGTCTTTCATGTGAAACAATGGTGCACTGCAATACATTAAACGTTGTAATATACGAAACTAGTGTTTGCAACAAAAAATCCTTAACCCCTCAGTCAGTGAGAAGTTCATAAATTGACCATTATTTGTTAATGTGCATTCTAAGATGCCTCGCTAAAAGATCACAGGCGCCGACAGTATACTTTTTGCATGATGTCACACTGTAGACGTCACTACGCCATTCTCGTCTTCGCCCTCGTTATCTAACGTACCCATGGTGACTGTCATCGCCTACTACAGGCTCCTATAGTAGCTACTCAGCAGCATCCCGTTTCTTGGTTTGCAGTTGCTTTACTTGGCTAACATAACTGGTGAAAACATTACGTTTATATTTTTCGACGGAAACAATGTCTAAGGTCGACTTACAATAAACAGGGACACGGCAACGTTCGCAATAGTTACATTCCCACAATGGTTTACTTTAATAACATATGTAACTAAAATAATTTAGAGAAGATATTTAACGTAAACGGTCATCAAACTGTTTATCATTTGCGTTTATGGTAACGTCCATCTTAACGTAAGGGGGCAACAGCGCGTCAGTTAGCCCTGAACGAGGATTGTGCATTTAGGTCACCGACATCGTTTGTTCTCTACCTTAGATTTATCGTCGTTAAGAATTTAATTTAGCATCTTAAGAAAGAAATACAGGTCGCTCTACCCCTATGTATGGTGTAATGAAGTACACTTTGGCAAGGTCCTCGTACTTTAACTATAAAGAGTACTTTATTACACTATACAAGGGCGTAGCGCGAACTGTCTTTCCTAAATACAGCCTTGACAAAGTCGATGCTTATATTTCAAGGTCATTGTTAGATGTAGTTATTCAAAACGTATGAACAGTGATTTAGGCAGTCGAAAATATTCATTCAGGGACATTTACAGATATTAACATCATACCTTTCTGACAATTAGCTCCATTTCCTCCAACCCAGCCAGCGTCACAGCCGCCTCCACAAACTCCAGTTGTCTGGTTACACGAGTCTCCACAGTGACAGGGGTAGAAGCAAGATTCACCAAACTTTCCTGGTGGGCATGTACCTTTAGGACATGCATGTTCGTGATTAGTAACGGTATATCTAAATATTCCGTAACTATTAACGCATAGACATATTCTATGATTCTTATTGCTTATATCCTGAAAACAAATGGATGCATCTTGTGATGAGGAAACGACGAAACAGAATAGGAAATATCTCACGCATCAGTGACAAAGCGATGTCCAATGTCATTCCCTATTTGAACTTGTACTATTCGTTTTCGTTTATATTCAAGCGAACAATTGACTAGCCTTCCTATGTGTTTATGACTGATTGGCTACTTGTCGTGGTGTTCATTACCACATGCACATGATATAGTCGGAATTGTACAAGCAGAGATTTCTTATGGATGTAAAAAGCGTTTTGACGCTCGTATGTACTGCAGTTCTGACGTAGCGAAAGCAGCGAAAGTGCAGTTAACAGGAAATGCATGAATTTGTCCCTTGAAAATAGAAATATATTAAATGCCGTGCAATGCCGTGCATTAATTGAATGAAAATCAGTCATAAACTCTTAAAAAGGAAAAAATAGAGTGTATCACGCGGAAATGATGTTGGATGATAATTTCCTGCTTTAGGAATATACATTGTGACTAAATGAATTGACGAACGTAAGTGAGTGAGTGAGTGAGTTTAGTTTTACGCCGCACTCAACAATATTCCAGCTATATGGTGGCGGTCTGTAAATAATCGAGTGTGGACCAGACAATCCAGTGATCAACAGCATGAGCATCGATCTGCGCAAATGGGAACCGATGATCTATGTCAACCAAGTCAGCGAGCCTGACAACCCGATCCTGTTAGTCGCCTCTTACGACAAGCATGGGTTACTGAAGGCACATTCTAAGTAAAATAATTTTCAAAAAAGGTGAAACGACTATTGCCTTGGCATAACTTTCAAGGTGTTTCTTTTAAAAATCCTTTGTCAGTGATTGCATTTTGCGGGAAGCTATTCCGCCGGCCAGAGTAATAATCATTGACTGAAGGGAGAGAGAATGTTTTTTTATGTTCCAGCAATTTCACGGACGGGGTCACATGTGTCTCATGTTTAACTTTGAAGGGATTCAAATCCAAGATTTTGGCGTGAGGAGCAAGCGCTTAACCACTAGGTCGCCCCATCACCCATTGTTTATCAGGCGTCACGTACAAACAGGGTAGAACTATTCAAATAGTATTATCGTTAATACATGAAGGACCACATTAAATACATTTCGGCTTACTCCTCACAATGTCTCCATGTATATATGTTCCTACTTTGCATGTAGAAAATGATGAAGTTATAAAGTTTGGAACTAAAACCATATCGAATATGAATATACCTGTTTGTTATTTGTCTTGTAAATATAGCCACCCTACTCAAGGTTATACAGAAACCAAATCTTACTACTGCTAGGTGACGATGCCTAATTGAACAGATCAGTTCAATCTCAGAAGGAAGGAATATAGCGGGACATAAACAAACAACAACAAAGCAATAAAGTCAGTGCTAAAAATACTCAACGAGCCGGATCTTTGGTGACGCTTCCGAAACAGACAAAAGCTAATATCCAGGGTGATTACCTTCCCTAAACCGCTTGTCTAATGATGGAGGCTTAAGCGCTTGTCCCATTATGTAGTCAAATACCAGCTAGACAGTTACAGTCAAACACTACCGAAGGAACATACGTAAATATATCGTGTTATTCGAGGTTTGACACAACCGCAATACATGAATGTAGACAAAAGGTGTTTGTGTCCTCTACAGTATTTCAAGATTATAGATTACACTTGACTCCAAAAGCATCTAAATAAAGTGACTCCAGCACCACTGACTACATTGTAATACATGCCTACATAGATTGTAAAACACAATATTGAGAATGTCTACTGAATCTTAATAATGTAATACATTCAACATTCAACAGGCAACATTCAATCATACAATTACACAACTGTATAACGAAATGATGCTTAACAGCACACGTCTTTGCTTGAATTACAAGCAATACAAGTAAAATAACTGTACACAGACACTTTTTCTACTTAAACCTGAAATATGTTCCATTTTAGCAACTTTCTATTTCTCTTGTCATTTTCCATACACAATGTAAACATGCAATACTTTTAATCTTATTTTTAATTGGTAATCATCAAATAGAAACAAACTGGTCCCGACTGATGCCGGTTTTATGATTGTGGCCCACTGAGGTACCCAGCTCAGTGATAACCCTAGCAGACACATTATACTCACTACGAGAAGGTCGTTCATGATGTTATCCCATTAACCACTAACCACGGTAGCAACATGTACATTGTACATTCTTTGGTCAAGAGAAATTATTCATTCAGTTCTCAGCAGGCACATTTTTTACCATCGACCAAGCCGGAATTAAAAATCAACATTTGTTGAATGTTACTACGATTCCGTTTCTCATGTCGTAAATGCCATGATCAAGCGTTGATATATATTTTCTTACCAGCTAGACATGCATGGATGCGGCTTCATTGTGATTAGATTCTTGTAACATAATACCGAGAATATGCTCTTACCACCTACTTCGTGCAGCACAGTTGCAGATCATGCACATGAAATTATAACATCAGAGAAATTGTTAATGTTAAACGGGTACAGCTGTGAGGTATAAAATACTTGTTTTTTATCACAGGAACACTTGCTTGATTAAACCTGAGGAACTCACAGCTCTCCCCTCTTTTGTTTCAATGCTAGCTCCCAATAGCTAGCCTCCAGATCGAGGCCTCACTGTACCTTTACCACATAGAACAAAAGGCTATCTTTGTAGGACATGGACAGAGCATTAAAGTAGAGTCAGCCAGAAGTCATCCATCGGTATTACATTAAGGATATTAAACAACACCCAGCAGTTCGATACTGCAACAGTCCTACTATGTGGTAAGTGAGAACACTTCAATGAAAGCAAGTGATCATTGAGCACGGACTGAAAACCACACATTGAAAACTAACTGATAACCTACCTGTTAAAAGCGGTATCAAGTATGTTGACAACACAACGCCGACTGTCACTATCCGCACACACGCCATGTTTGACAACCAGGAAGTCATTTCCGCTCAACTGCGAAGCTAGGGTGCATCTCTTTGCTAAAGCGGAGTACTTAGCGATGTCTGGTTACATACAATTTAAATATCCAAAACGTGTGCATTTGTTTGCCTTTAACCATGCGAGTAAACATATCGACAGAACATGTGTTATTTCAACACTTCAAACAAAGTATGTATAAATGATCTCATACTATCCTACTCATCGTATCCCAAATGAGTAGATCGATGCTCATGATGTTGATCACTGGATAGTCTGGTCCAGACTCAAATATTTACACATCGCCACCATATGCATGTTTCTGGGATAAAGCTGAGTGCGAACAAAAAAACTACTAATGGTCATGTCTTTCAGAATGCGAGATACTGTGGAAGGATGAAGGCTGCAGACAGGGTGAATATTGCAGTTAACATTGTGAAACATTTGAACATATATGTATATGGAAAATATGTCTATTTGTTGAATTTAGTGACAATCCTTCATCAGTGACTCAGCTTTAAGCGACGATATTCCCGCCAAAGAAACAGAGACAAATACACCCTGCACATATCAGGTTAATATCAATATAACATGCCATGATTCGTGCGTCATGATACTGTTACAGCCTGTGACAGTCAACATTATGGAACTAACTGTGACAAAACCTGCATCTCAAGATCTTGTGATGGAAATCTTCCTGTAACTCAACAGTTGAGACAGGATGCACTCTCTTTCCTAAAGTTCCATGCGGCAATCTTAGCAATTCTGTCGCAGACAGCCGCCATGAGATGATTCCTTACATATTGCGTAGTCCATTCAAGATACTGATTTCATCTGTTATATGTTTGACTATCGACACATAATGTAGTTCACTGTCTGAGAAAATCTCCTAAAACGTCAAAATCTGTTTCCATTAGCGTAGTTCTCTTTTGTTCTTTCAGCTCCACGTGCTGAAAAGTTCTACGGATAGCTAGCAATACAGTCACTTTATTGCATAAATATATTGTCATCCTCCTCATTGTCGCAGTTGAAAAAGAAAGTCTACATTACTATGAGAATCAATATGCATAGGCGGATCCAGAGGGTGGGGTGCAGGGTGCGCACACACCCCCACACACACACCCACCCACACACACACCCACACCCCCCTGCCCTGAAAGTTTATTAAATGACCATTGAAAATCAGGTGAAAATGAAGTGTGCACCCCTCCATTTCTCTAGAATGCAAATTAGAATGTGTCAGTAATGTTTTGCTGAGTATCACTGCGCTGGGGTGTGGACAATGTGTACACCGGCCGATTGCACAAGTAATAATGTTATGTTCCCTTGGAGACAGAGAGTAGGGGGCTGTACAGTGAAAGTAACAGTGGGTGTAGGGAAACATGGGAAGTTATTGTGTATTGATAAGGTAAATTCATTAACTAAGTTAGAAGTATAACAGATAATTTTAATGAAGGGAAGAATTAACATTTCAACATTAAATTAATAAATGTATGTACTACACTCAGTTATGTTCTGTCCGGGGGTTTTTTCGGTATGTTTTTATCAGGGGCATAACGCTGACAAGAGATACACAGTAGACGATGTCATGACCACGTGATAACCTCCAACATTCACACTGCCATTTTCATCAACAAGACTACAAAACAAGTCACGGTTCCTCAGCGCATGGGTCAATACCGTGGGGTAAGATTGGTATCTACAAATCTTCCATTTACTCAGCGTTCAGCTACTTTTTGACATTCCTGTAACAAAACCAGCGCCACAAAACATCAGGAACGAGCCATAGATCTGTGTATAAAGACTGGCACTGCCGTATCCTGAGAGGCTTATCTAAGGTATTTATTTTTGTTTTGTTTAACTTGTTTAAGGACATTCACATATGTAAAAGCTTGCCCACATCGATAAGTTTAAGCAGCAACTTACACCCTCATGCAGTGGTTTACAGCGGATATTCCACGGGTAGCAACGTTTTGGTTAATTGTTTTGCCAAGGAGATGAATACACGAGAATGAGATGTGTCCACCAGAATCGAGAATTGCCTATGATTTCTACATGATTATTCTGAAGGGGCTGAAGGGACCAGATCAAATAAAATTTATCTTGAGCGCACGAGTTAGTATATTGAGAGCACAATTTAATATATTAAGCGCACAAGTTAGTTTTCTTGAGCGAACAAGTTAACATCTTGAGCGCACAAGTTATTATGTTGATCGCACAAGTTAATATCTTGAGCGCACGAGTTAGTATGTTGAGTGCACAAGTTAATATATTGAGCGTTCAAGTTAGTATGTTGAGCGCGCAAGTTAACATCTTGAGCGCACAAGTTAGTATCTTGTGCGCACAAGTTAATATCTTGAGCGTTCAACTTCGTGTTTAGCATCTAATGGCATTAATGGAACGCACATTTGCTTGACTGCTGGCTAAAATGTACAAACTTATATCCTTTTGGGAAGATTTCAAGCATAAACATGAGTAGGAGTTTTACTTACTTCTTATATTGGTACATAGTATTATGAACACTAGCGTAAAGCTTGGATAACTTGTTTTGTGCTACGGCTTTATTATGTATATATAGTATTACATGACCATGAAAAATGTAAACATTGAGTGTTATACTTATATTATCTTAATTATAAAACTAATGCCTGATGTATTGGAAGTAAAGTCGACCACTTTCAGGGAACTATAGTCTGTAGTCTTGGTTTGCATGTATCAGTAATGTTTCCTAACGTGGGTACAATATCATATAAAACCCGCCTGATTTATTTGATCCATTAGTATGTGCACGTATAGCACATATATCGACTTTATTTCTTACTAAAATACCATGTTCCCAGTTTTACTTCCTCCGTTTCAATCCCTTATGTATACGTATGTGTGTTGTAGTTTATTTAACATGTTTTAACAACACAGGAAGTTGAAGAATAAACACGTCGATGAAGACAGTGTCCTGAGCGAAATTCAACACCATCCGGGTCCAACAACGACCGTACAGTATCCTGTTTCACGATTAAACCGCATTGGATACATTTTTGATGCATCAACGATAACCATGTCTTTGTTCAGATGGTCGAAGCTGTCCGCAATAAAGTATGTAACATCAGCGGTGCGTGCGTGCGTGCGTGCGTGTGTGTGTGTGTGTGTGTGTAGCCTCGTGGTTAAAGCGTCCGCTCGTCACGCCTGGGTTCGATTCCCCACATGGGTACAATGTGTGCAGCCCATTTTCTCGTGTTCCCCACCGTGATATTGCTGGAATATTGCTAAAAGCGGTATAAACCGTACTCACTCACTCACTGTAACATCAGCAAATCTGGTATCTGGTGCGAAAGAGGGACATACACCTCAGAATACGCTTCGAGAGGTGTGCTATACTATACCATGATTTTTTTGACAAGAAGATGTGTTATGTGTTTGTATTGGAACCCAAGACTGAAATAAGCATGAATCAGCTCTCGTTTCCGCTCCTCCTTGCTTCCACATGAACTGCTTGTGGAGCAGTGTATCTCAAGATACTAACTTGTGCGCTCAATATATTAACTTGTGCGCTCAAGATACTAACTTGTGCGCTCAAGATAAATTATATTTCATCAGGTCCCTTCAGCGCTTCCGTAGGATAGGTCTCAAATGCAAAAGCATTTTTCTTAAATACGATAACAGACTCACCCTTTTATTTTCTTTCAACTAGTTTCCAGTAAATATGTATTAATATCTCCATGTACATATTATCATAAAGTAGCAACCGTATGGATTACAGCTTCTTCAATAGCTATATGACGACGTTTCGGTATAGATCCTTATAAAGCTATTGTTTGATTGGTTGATTGTACATTTCCGACTGTATTCTGAGCACGTGCTGTTTAGCGCCACACTCTGGGATATTACAATTGTACAATGGCTGTGTGTAAAGAGTCGCGTTTGGACCGGACAATCCATACAATTGCTACTTTGTCATTACCCAACTTCTAAAGATGCTTATCAAACAACTTACATTTTGTCATCTCACTTCTTATAAATATTTTTCTCTTAAACTAATAATAGCTCTAGGTGATATTATAGTTCTGTTCGGGGCATCGTTAACCCTAACTCACTGAATCTGTATTGTGGTGTTTTACCACACAAAAAAACAATGGTATCGTGTATCTTGCTCACTGAGGTTGGTTAAAATGTGGACTCATAAAGCAAACACATGTGCTGTTTGACACCGATCTTCACTGATCCCTTAATTTCTCCTTTGAAATATTAGACTCAACCGATGCCACATCACTTTTTATTTCAGGTATTAACACAAAGTGTTCTCGCGTGTTTTGTCATTGTGTTAATTTAGAATTTCTGTTTAGAGGTTTCGCACTTCAAGTTGATACCTTTAATTTATTTACTTAATTAGAAATCCCGTGTTCTGTTTGGTATGTACTTTACATTTAGCTAATTGAAGGGGTTAGAATAATAACAGGGTTAACTACATTTTTAGCATTTCTTCATAAATGGAGGTTTTTTAAATATTTTTGAATTATTATTGATGTGAAACGCACATAAAATACTTTATTCTGCTTGTGTTTGATATTTCAAAGACTGTTTGGCAAACATTTACATACATTTTTTGCCCTCATTCAAATACTACATTTTTAAAAAAAAAATTGGATTTAACCTCTAACCCCTTCAATTACGTTCGAACCCTCTGCATTGAATGTACGTCTGTCTACTTGTTCTACCAAATGTCGTGCATTGGAGCCCGTGCATAGTGTTTAGGCAAAAGTAGTGTAACGCTGTGACGTTCTCCAACAGTGATACCAATGCAATATAGCACTGCATGAGTTTTAAACACTGAAATTATTGGTCATCACCATACCCGTGCACGTTTTTACCAATGTTCAAACGTCTGAGACCTGCACCACTTCGGGCTTTCCCCATACTTTTAGGTTTCACTGGTCAAAGCAGCGTTAAATCTAACCCACTCACTCATTCAGTTACCCCGGAAGACCATGGCGTTTCGTTCCAATAATTTTGGTCCGTTTTGGTGTTGGTCGGTTTACGATTAACTCCTCACATCATCAAATTTGGCATGCGCTGTAATCGAGCTTATAGTTCGAAGGGAGGAAACTGCGTAAGTTTTCAGTCAGCATCTCACGTTAGTCTACGTGGATCCGATTGAAAAGAATCACAGTCGTTTCGGCAACGTCCGTCTACAAAGTCGTCAGGTCAGCTGTTTTGACATTATGCAAAACTTCGAGGCTAACATTTCGTCGGTGTGCTTGTGATCGGAAGCAAAGTAGAATCTAATCTCCCGCCAGTTGTCTTCGTCTGCGCGACCATAGAAATCGTCTTTCTCTATATTTCTATGGCACGACCAAGTAGTGTTTAGGAACTTAACAAAGATATGCGTTGCCTAAACTCATGTCATCACTCTCACGTCGATACAAACACCGAATCATGTCTGGAAGGGAAGTGATTGATGGGATGCAATATGTATCACTTGCTGATAACAATTTAGAGTCAGAAACATCATCGAAGCATTCATAAAATCCGTTATCTTGATCAAAACCTTTGTTCATGCGTATTTGTTATGTTTTGTTTCCTCTTCTTAAATTCTTACTGACATTTCCATAGCATTTCAGTGAGTTGCTTCCTTGCTCTCTCAAGGAATTAATGCTTCATCATATACATGTGAACTGGCTGCCGAACAGTTATCGCCATATTTTAGCGGTATTTACCAAATTACTCAGTCGTTCGTTCAGTTAATGAAACACAAATAATTATGATACTTACTTATCCATTCACTGGTGTGCCAAATCGTGACAGTACAAATAGGTCTTTTCTCACAACTAAAACTAACAGTTATAGCCATTTCAGAAGTTCTCATGTCATTCGTGAAATAATATTTATATCCTAAAGTAACCTTGAATAATTGTTTGTGTCACTAGTTGAGTGTTTGTGTTACAGTAGATTGATAGGGAATGAAACAGTTAATTCCTTTGGTGAACTTGCTATTTTATAGATCGTGTGCCATACCCCTCGACTAAGTTAACAAACATTTATAGGGTTCATAACTTATCTTTGATTTTTCTTTTATGTTATTTACGCTGAAGGGGTCGTTCTGTATACAGAAACATACCCTGGCCATAATGAGAATACAGAAACGTACCCTAGGACGATTCCATTCCCATTCTTGATCGGAACTGTCATGCTGGTGTATTAGATACATTTGATTGCTTTCTGGAAGTAATGAGAGTACACAGTAACGGATATTTTGCGATGCATATGAATACCACTCGCAATCAGTTGAACAGGAACAACTACATATGGTTTCGGGTTTGGATTGCGGAATATGGACTCGTCCGCCTTTTAGGGTACCGGGTACGTTTCTGTATTTTGACTTTGTTTAGGGTACATATCTGTATACAGAAACGTACCTGGGGTACGTATCTGTAGTACCTGTGCCAACGACCCCTTCAGCATTACTTACCATGAAGAATTTTCTTTTTCTGTCCTGTATTGTTGTCAAATACCATGGGACAAAAATCCGGTATTCTTTAAGACCGGGAACTACGCACGCATGATACTGATGTATATTGGCGTTAACTGTTAAGCGGCAATAACTGTTCGGCAGCCAGTACAAGCCTACCTTGTTCAAATGATGGCTCCAGTAATTTTGAGTTAAACTATATGCATATATACACTGAAGGATCAAAGGCATCAATTCTACGTTATCCAGTGATGAAGTACAATTTTACCCTTAAGACATAATTGGCTGACATCATGAAAGTATTCAAATTTCTTCCCCTTTTTTCTAATATATACAGTCAAGATGGTGCATCTACAACTGTTGGTGAAATATATGCTTGAGTTTTGTCGAAAAATGGTATGTAGACCCTGGTGATTGTTGGTGTCCTAGGAATTACATTTGTTTGTGGACACAGCGATTGGCAGTGCTTGAAATGTTTCCAGTCACGTGATTATACGGAGCATGGGTAACATGTAATCTAAGGTTACTATCCTACTTACTGCTGCATTTGGATAATCACACACTGAACAGATAATACAATGTGACTTATTTATTCCTAAACTATCATAGTTTATCATATTATATCCCAGTCCTCCCAGCTGTGAATGGGTACCTCGTAAGTAGGGTAAAGCCACATTCACTCGGTGCACCTAGTAGCTGCAAGAGTTGTATGATTCCCAGGGAGTTGAGATTGATAATACAATCTGCCATTTGAGATTGACATCCAGTGATCGAGGGAAAAATAAAGCGCGCCTTTGAGCAGCTGAGCTGAGCTGGATATTAGCACTAAACAAATATATATAAATAAATAACGCCAATCACAGGTGTAAGTGCCCTACACTTCAACTGCTTTGTTCAAGGATTTCAGTTTACTGAGATGCCTATTACAGATTTGATTGACCATGTCCAATAAAACACAAGTTCAGTATTATATTTGGCATCTTAGAACCTCATGCTCCAACTAGTATAACTTGGGCAGTATTATACTTTTCTTCAGTACTTATTTAGGTTGAGTAAACCAATTCTTGAGTGGAGTAACCTCCCCTTAATACGTACTTGGCTCGAATGCAACCTTCTCTATCTTTTACACTGATATCTAGATGCCATGTATACCACACAGCAATGAAGTAGTGCAGCCTTTATCAGTTTCATTCAGAATATACTGATCAATTTCTGTTTCAGAGTGAAATGTTCACTCAGTATCAAGAATTTGAAAGACAACAGTTCAAACTTACTGGTTGCTAAAGTGTTGGGTGACATTTCTAACCTTAAGGGAGTCGCAACATTTAACTAACCGGGAACTAACTCATTAAATAATCACAAAATTCACCTGGTGCAACCTCTGGTGACATCCTTCAGATATTCATGCAGAGATGCACGTTAGTGAAGCGTAACGATATTATTTTAGTAACATTGTGCAGAAATGCCTTGGACCCAATTGCTGGAGAACTCATGGAAGCTCTTTTTGTAATCGACCATACTTGTTATTCAGATAACATGAACAGCACGAGTCTTCATATTTACAAGACTTTAGTGTTAATGGAGCGACTGAAATTAGATGGTTACTAAAACCACAATGCTACTTGACTCAAGCTCTTGTGGCAAAAATCACAGAGTGACCCCTCAAGGGATTCTCACCAAGTTCTCCCAAGAATGAACTCTGGCAACCAGTGAAGTATCTTCTTAAATAATTTATCCATTTACAATTACAGTTAACAGTTAAATCTGAACATGAAACAAATTGTATTGGAAATACATCGGCACCAGCTACCTTGTACTGGAGTTGTTAGATAAGAGCAACTGTGCATCTCTCCTGAGAACTGCTACAAGACCAGTGGCAGTGACAAATCAGATGAAGCTAAGCAGTGTCATTTGTCCTCTGTGTTGGAAATATAAGTAAGAAAGAGACTTCAAGAAGGACTGCAGACATTTCTGTGTCGACTGCCACTTTCACCACTGGATAGGCAGCTTGCGAACTGTCATTTGTCACTGAAACTCTGCATTAAATGCTTTTTCTAGATCAGTGAAAGTAAAAAATACATTCTAACCCACCCAGCAATTTGTTCCTGCTTTGTTTTTGTATCTGAAGAGGACAACCTTGAAAACAGGCAATTACCAGCAGCAGAAATTTAGTGGTAATACATACAGACACCACTGAAATGCTTGAGATGCTGAAAGCCCTCAGGATACCTTATAACTTGAGTCTGTCAGGCTTGTGACAATCTATATCCCCGAAGTATGGGGGTGAGTGGATCTCAACAAGGAAGGAATGATACGTGTATTGTTGGCCACACACCCTGATTATGTTTGTAGGTTTATCAGCACCCATGCCTGTGCTGGTGAGTTCCACTAAACTGGTAACTATCTAAAACCCTCAGACTTCTAGCTTTCTTCCCAAATATAGAAGAAGTACAGTGATATACATTAAACAGTGTTTATTAAACCTGACTGACTCATAAGCGGCCACCGAATGGCTTAGCTGATGGCATATCATAGTATCCTGTTGGTATTTGTCATTGAAAATTGGTAAGATTGGTAGTGATTACCCTTAGTGTTTACAACCTTATGATATCATATACGGATAATGCTTACAGAATATATTGCAGATAATCATAAACCCACATAAGTAGTGATTACTCAGGAAGACAAAAATTGTCATGGTTATAACATGGCTTCCGATTGGTCATTTGTGTAAAACATTTGTAAAGGTTATGGATGTTGTTGATGGTAATCCTTAGATTTTTTGTACTGAAAAAAGTAATACAAATATATTATTAAAGCAAAAACATCAATAATAAAGCAAGTTCTAATTCATCTCATCTAAAGCATATGCTGTGTCATCATAGGAAACTCACAAATATTTGTTACTGGAAATACAAATGATCAACTGAGATGAGAAACATAACCAGCACAAGTTTGGTTTTATTCACGGATGTGTCTGTAAATGAGGTTGTGTCCTTAAAACAATGCCCAGTACTGAAATGTTTTACTCTTGTTTACAGAACTTCATATTCAAGACTGGTTCAAGGGACAGCCATGACATACAGTTTGGGATGTTGTCACAGATACTCTTGTCTGTACAAATTGTTTTTTGGTGTACCAGTCAGTGGTAGAATTAAGGCTGAGCTTGTCCCCAGGCCAGAGGCAACCAGCAACAATTGTCTCAGACTGTACCATGCTTGTAGGGCAACATGTTGGTCACACCATTTCTACAATATGAATAGAGAAGGAAAACTGTTCAGGCCTTATATTTCCTTGTGTAATTCAGAAGTGCTGATGGTACAGAGGTCGAGCAAACACTTTGTAGTTAATTCAGCATCATTTTCAAAAATCATTCAGTCCAGAAGATGCTTCTCAGCTGAGAACAGACCACATGGTAAAAATGGCATAATGAAGACACTGTTGGAAGATGAACCTAAGATGAGATCTGATGAAGAAGATTTGTCACTCGGCAGTAAATCTTCATCAAGGCATGATCAGACTGGTGTGGAAGAGGTAAGGACTCTGGCTCAGGCTGTCCTCGAGGAAGCTGTTAAGGTGGACAAGATGTGTATGTCCATACCGGTACGGAGTGTGGAGAGAGTCATCCATCACCTGCTATCTGAGGGCTTCAACATGGAACAGGTGAAGGAACTACTGATGAAGAAGACGGGACTCATCACCTCCAGGAGGCTGAAACAAGTCCTTCAGCTGCTCAAACGCTATGGGTTTCAAGCGTCAGACATCTTTAGAATGTTGATGACAGTTCAGGACCTGTCTCTGCTTCAGCAGGATCTGCTGAATAACCTGTATGATACTCTACTGAGAGCTGGTTTTAGTGACAGGCATCTTCAGGATGTGATCATAAAGGAGCCAAGGTTACTAGGTCTTGATAGTAAATACATCTTGGACAGGGTGACCTTGATGAAACAGTATTTCAAAAAAGATGATGTTCTAGGAATTGTCTGCCAAACACCAGATGTATTATTGGCGAACTGGGATGACATCCTGGGAAAGTTTAATTATGTTTTTGGTGAAATGAAGGTTTCCCAGAGACAAATGGTGACTGCTAGTTTGTTCAGTTACTCCCTAGAGCATGTGAGAAATCGCCATGTGTTCCTGCTGCGAGCTGGGTTCTTCACAGAGGACAAGCACCTGCGATGTAGCAATCCTATCCTCAAAGACATTATAGGCACCAGTGATATTCAGTTTGCCAAACAGTTCGGTGGAATGCATGAAGCTGAATACAAGACATTTTGTAAACTACAAGCTAAATTTGAAATGAAAAAAGACAATGCCGAGACAGACTCTGACTAATACCGGTATATTACATACAGCCTATGGATGTTATGATATGATTATATGTATCACCATACTTTGTTCATACATTTCGATATACTTAAATGAGAAATTTTATTTCATTGGACCTACACACTTTTCAATGGGCTTGCAACTTCCTGCAGTCTCTGGTCTCATATTTGAAAATGGATCTTATTTCTCTTCTTGGTTACGGTATTAATTGATACATGAGAAGTGTACTGAATTTCATTAGAGGAAATTATTAGTGCATCAATACATGTATATAGTTGAACCTGTAGTTTGCTTGGAATGCTGCTTGGAATGTTTCTTAGCTTCATACAAGTCAATGAAGAATCAGTTTGTTCTCTGCATTTCAGTGACTCCATCAGCGAAAAGAAAAGAACCATTCTTATGATGAATATTTCATTGCATGTTTAGCGTTTTGGGACATTTGATCTTAAAACTAGGCAGTTGAATTTTGTGAGAAAAATGGGAAATTTTATTGTTGTTGCTGTTGGCAAATATTGTTGTGTTAATAAACTTGTTTGAAACAATGTCACATTTGTAATTGTATCCTTATGATCATTTGGAGCATCATTTTGTTGGTTCAATTGATCTATAGTGATTTCTCATATAGACATGTGTAAGGTCTATATGTATGGCAAGTCCACACTTGGTGACACTGTCTTGACTTGACTGGGATTCTACCAAAAGCACTGTCAACAAACAGACAAATGAGTACTACCCATTTCTCCCATGTTGACCTGTAGGGATTCCAGGTTAGAAATCTGGAGTAACCCATGCTTGATATGAGAAGTGATTTCTTGGATTGGCTGCTCAGGCTGCTCAGACTTTGTTGCTGATGTGTCAGTCTGCCCCCAAAGCATGGACCATTGCCCATAACATCAATCACTGGGCTGCCTTGACTAGATTACTTACAAACCACATGACTAGAGATGGAATACTGCTAACAACGCAAGCTCTCTGATAGAGCCAACAAATGCAGAAATTGATTTCACAGTTGGTCCTTTTAATTTACATTTGTCCTTTCTTACCTCTAAATATGTCACCATCACTAATACTTTTTCCTGTGTCCTGTTTAAGTACAGTTAATGCATCTTTTGTGTATCCCTTTATGTTTACTTTACTTTAAGAGGCAAGAAGTGTGACTAAAAGAGGTCATATGGTACACTGCACTCAGGTTTACATTTATAAGTTTGTTATCTTAGTACACTGAAGAATTAAATCATATCAGACATACTGTGGTGTAGATCATTGGTTTGTGTGGTCCAGACTTGATTGTTTACATGTTGCCATGCTATAGTTGCAATGTCGCTGACTGTGGAAGAAAACTCAGATTAATATTAAAAAAAGGGACAGTATTCCATTTCAATATGACATATCTTAACATTTCAGGACAAGGTAGCTATGGATAATGCAGAAGACTCAGGCTCGGACTTTGATGACAACTATGATGAGGACTTCGACGACACTGATAGCTACTACACTGATGTTGATGAAGATACCAGATCAGATGAAAGCTACATGTCCGACATTTGTATTGATCTGTCCAAAGATGTTGGCGACGAAAGTTATATAGGTGAAGACAGAAACACCATGGAGGCAGGAAGTGATGAAGACGATGATGTTGATGAGGAAGACGATGAAGACAATGATAAGTGCCTGGTTCAGCTGACTAAGCCTTACAACCCAAACAAGAATGACGTGCCAGACAGTGATGGACAATTTGATAAAACTTCTGATTTAGACTGGGGTAACTTGAAGGCACTGATCATGATGGCTGATGGTCCTGGAATTGCGGACTGGTTCTCGAAAAGAAATATTTCACCAGCAGCTAAAAACGAAACTGGTAACTTCTGGCCTTTGAATCTAGCAGCTAGGATTGGGAGTTCAAGTATTTTCAATTTTCTACTTGGTGAAGGCTTTCCTTTAGATAACCTTATTCATCCTTTCTTAGAAGCCTCCCTGAACCACGAGTTTGACATCATGGAGAGGTTGCTTGAAATTGGTGTTGATGTAAATGTATGTGATCTGAGCGGTGCGACAGCTCTACATTTAGTTGCCAAGCAAGTGACCTGTAAGCCCCAGAAGATCAAGTTTCTGTTGTCCAATGGAGCTCGCATTGATCAAAAAGATAATTCGGGAATGACTCCACTTCACTATGCTGTTATGATGGGTTCTATGGGAAGTGTGATAGCGTTTCTGAGGGGAGGTGCTTCTGTGGATATTCTGAGTGGCAAAGGGCGGCCTGTTTTACATATGGCAGTTTATCGAGGGTTGAAGATGGTGGTCCTTCTGTACAAAGCTGGCGCCAGGCCTGGAACCTCTCCAGCATATAGTGAAGTTTCCGCAGCTTGGAAACACGAGAATATAAACCTACTGAAGTTCTTTATCAAAAGGAATGCTTCTGTTCAAATACCTGTGACAATGATGACACGATTAAACTTAGATGACCTTGACAAAGTAGCTAAGATGCTGGATCTGTTGGTTGGTGCAGGGTACTGTCCTCAGTCAGAGCTCCTGCTTGAGGTATCTAACGGATCAGACTTCTGTAAGTCAACACTGGACAGACTTCAGCAGGTACAGAGTAATGCCAGAAGCTTACAGGAGCTTGCTTGTTTTAAGATTCGGGACATTATCCGGAACCAGCCCCAAGGCATCCTGGAGGTAGTGAGACACCTCGACCTGCCTGACGTTCTGAAGGATGTATTGTTGTTAAAGCATGTCATTGGAAAATAATCATCATTGTCATATGTTTGATATACAACCAAGGGCAGAAGTAACTGTGATCTTTTTATCTTGCTGTGCTCGCATATTGTTTTGAGCTTCTTGGTTCATTTTCTTTGAAAATTTAATGCTAAGATTTAAATGGGCTCAAATGCACCTCATTATTATTCTTTATATAGAATTGAAATTCATTTGGATGTTCTTGAGACGTGTCATGCTGAAACATCCACTTATTTTCATTCCCTTCATTGGATATGTAGTATGTACAGCCTTGTAAACTGGGAAGAACATTTAAGTTTCCGTTGTGATCCAAATATTCATTAAAACAGCATCAAGCAGCCGGCTAGCTGTGCTTACCTACCACAGACAGTGAAATTATTGTCCGCATCTTGCATTGATATTTCTTACTTCCCTTGCCAAGGCGTGGGACCTACAGATTTATTCATTTGGGGCAGGGAAGCTATACTCCTTTTGCTCAGTAATACTCAAAACATTCTGTATCACCATTATTAACTGGAATATTATCAGATATCAAAACATATGATCGGTTACTGTTGCCTTTGATTATGTACTACTCACAACTCATCAACCCATGCTTGTCGTAAGAGGTGACTAACTCCATCAACCCATGCTTGTCGTAAGAGGTGACTAACTCCATCAACCCATGCTTGTCGTAAGAGGTGACTAACTCCATCAACCCATGCTTGTCGTGAAGCTTGTCGTGAAGAGGTGACTAACTCCATCAACCCATGCTTGTCGTAAGAGGTGACTAACGGATCTAACTGGTCAGGGTGACTCGCTTGACTAACTCCATCAACCCATGCTTGTTGACACATGTCAACGTGTTCCATCAACCCATGCTTGTGTAGATCGATGCTCACTGTTGATCACTTGATCGTCTGGTCCAGACTTGATTATTTACAGACTGCCGCCATATATCTGGAATATTGCTGAGGGCGGCGTTAAACAACAACCAAACCAAAAACTACTCACAAAAAGTAAAAAAACATCTGATAATTGTTTATACTGTCAATGTAACCAGTGTACAATATTTTCATTTCCATAAATGTACCGGCTTCAAATCTTGGCCTGGCCAGAAGGGGTGCACCATATGTTCATGTTTTTGTATATGTAAATAAAACAAAATGATTTACTATTTTGATACATTTCACAAGGAGTTGTTTTCTTTCATTTCAGCCTTATTCTGCAAATTTTGAATGTAATTGAAACTTATTGTCAAGAACATAAAATTTCTTACATTTCTGGTTGAGTTGGCGTTTGCACTAGTCCATAAGTACTAACTGTGCAAAGAATGCCATGGCAGACATCAGATAAACCACAAAAACAAGAACCTTGAATCATTCCATGGATACTTTAATGCAGAACTCGGTGATACACAATCAGTATATATAGTCAATAAATAATATAATCCACATCAGCAGGAACAGAAGAGTTCCAGGAATCTGGAATTATGGCATCACCATGATGAGCAGACTTCTAATTATCCGATTCCATATTTCATGAGACACATGATGACAATATCTTGAAAATATCTTTCACTTTGTAAAATCATCATTTTCAATCTGAAATGAATTAACAATTCACTTTCAAAATGTGAGAAATACACACCTGCGATCATTTGAGACAAACGTTTGCAAATGAAAGAGTATTTTCTCTCTGTTTTATGAGTGTGTATTTTTTACAACACTGCTGTTAGAATGTTACTGTTATGTCATGGTGCCATGTACACCATGAAGACTTTGACCTGAGATACCAAGGACCAACAATGTTACTGTTATGTCATGGTGCCATGTACACCATGAAGACTTTGACCTGAGATACCCAGGACCAACAATGTTACTGTTATGTCATGGTGCCATGTACACCATGAAGACTTTGACCTGAGATACCAAGGACCAACAATGTTACTGTTATGTCATGGTGCCATGTACACCATGAAGACTTTGACCTGAGATACCCAGGACCAACATTGTTACTGTTATGTCATGGTGCCATGTACACCATGAAGACTTTGACCTGAGATACCCAGGACCAACAATGTTACTGTTATGTCATGGTGCCATGTACACCATGAAGACTTTGACCTGAGATACCCAGGACCAACAATGTTACTGTTATGTCATGGTGCCATGTACACCATGAAGACTTTGACCTGAGATACCAAGGACCAACAATGTTACTGTTATGTCATGTCCATGTACACCATGAAGACTTTGACCTGAGATACCCAGGACCAACATTGTTACTGTTATGTCATGGTGCCATGTACCATGAAGACTTTGACCTGAGATACCCAGGACCAACAATGTTACTGTTATGTCATGGTGCCATGTACACCATGAAGACTTTGACCTGAGATACCCAGGACCAACAATGTTACTGTTATGTCATGGTGCCATGTACACCATGAAGACTTTGACCTGAGATACCCAGGACCAACAATGTTACTGTTATGTCATGGTGCCATGTACACCATGAAGACTTTGACCTGAGATACCCAGGACCAACAATGTTACTGTTATGTCATGGTGCCATGTACACCATGAAGACTTTGACCTGAGATACCCAGGACCAACAATGTTACTGTTATGTCATGGTGCCATGTACACCATGAAGACTTTGACCTGAGATACCCAGGACCAACAATGTTACTGTTATGTCATGGTGCCATGTACACCATGAAGACTTTGACCTGAGATACCCAGGACCAACGCTCAAGTACTGGGTACTAAGGACTGGGGACCTATTCCACCAGAACCTTGTTTATCTTCATATCATATCAAATCCAGCATTTTTAACTGCTCCACCATCCAAGTCAGTTCAGAAGTTTCAAAATCTGACTTGAATTAATCAATTCTGCATTGTTTGATTGTCTTGTTTCTCATGACATCACACTGTATCAATGTCCTCATCTTCGTCCCGTCCGTTGGCAGCTACAGCCTGGGTAAAGCCGTGGCCGGTCCTGCTGATGGCCATCACTGGCTTCATGGCAGCCATGATGCTGTTGTATAGGTGTGGGAACAACAGCTCCTGAGAGGCTAGCAGTTGCTTCGTCCGATGACGCTCCTGAAACACAAACATACTATGTATCTATTTGTAGAAGATCCTCATTATATACCACCAGAAACACAAAAGAACACCGTGAAATCTGTGTACATTCATGGACTGACCATTAATATATAGAAGGTGGGTCAGAGAGGGGCACCATCCAAAATAATATACATACTTGGGAGGAAATATGTCACTTTATTAATGTGAGAACATTTTAATTTTCTTGATTTACAGTGTACAAAGGCACCAAATGAACAAACCACTACACTGTTTTGATTTACTTATCCATCTTCTACATGATATCCACCTTTGAACATGACCTATACGTAACGTTGTAGAGGAGGTCTTAGCAGCACCCTTCTTACAGTAAGTCTCGAAGAGCTCGGGGGCACCACCTCCCTTACAAGACGTCCCTTTAGTTACCCTGCCCCCGAGGATCATCTTGACCTATACACGAGGGCTTAGACTGACCCATGTACATCATGTTAAAACCTGAAAGATCACACACCATCATGTTCACAGTAAATGCATACCTTAGGAGCCTCAAAGCATGCAGGACAGTTCTCTGCTATCACAGGTAGCTTGTTCTGAAACGGAGAAAAATACCTTGCATAGCAGTCAGGATGATCCTACTCCAAGGAACACTTTGTGGAACAGCTGAGGTCCATCAGGGGTGGAAATAACTTTAAAATTGCTAGTGTACTCCGGAACAGTGGCACATGTAAAATCACTTGCCCTGATAATTTGTTCACTATACCGGCCGTTTTCTTGTGGATTTTTAAAAATAAACAACATAAATAACATTGGAAAGTCAACTGGACACCGGTACAGTGTGATATACAAATTTGCTTGCCCGACAGAAAAAAACACTGGACTCGGACGTCGGGCAATGGATTATTTCCACCCCTGTCCATGTATGTTCCCACTCTCTGCATTATAAGTGCTTGGAATTGCAGTCTCCTCATTTCATCTTTCAAATGTCTCATCAGTTTGTCCCAACCAATGAAATAGAGGTCACAAATACTAGGGCTGGGACAGGTCCAAATTTCCTACCCGGGTATCCGACCCCCTATTACCCAACCCGACCCGGGTACCCGACATAACACTAATTGTGAGTTATTCCCCTTCAATAAAATCAGTCATTGCCGAGATTAAGAATCCATCGCATCAGGCACAAAGACACAATGCATTTTGTGCTCAGGGCAGCTAAGTCACAAAGGAGGGGGTACGTCATCGATGTGGAAACATCTGGACAACGAACATCCCTTCATAACAAACGAGCTACAAACAACTGCCGATCGGACAACCTACAGGCAAAATACAATTGAAGGTACAAATATAAAGTGTATGCCATTAAGCTTATAAGTAGACAACGTAATGTAAAACAAGTTGATCATAGCGGGATCGTGATGGGTAATGTGATGGGTACCCGAGTCCAGCTCTTTATCCACCCGTCCGGGGTATCCGGGTTACCCGTCCCAGCCCTAACAAATACCTTGTGCATCATTCCAGAAATATATGTAAACATTAGGGAGCCTTTCATCATGTTCATGTCATTCAATCAGTCATCTCAAATGTCTCTTCAGTTATCTAATAACAGGATATTTGCTAAACAAATATGGACACTAAGAGTTCTTGGAACATTATAGATTACTAACATAATTTTTTTGTATTAATCAACAAACCAGGTAAAATTTACTAATATTATGCCCAAAATACTCACTCTCTGAATGCAGTTTTACAGAACCTATCCTTCACCCACAAAGCACATACTATTACTGAAGCCTTTAGGTCAGGATGTAAACCCATCTACAACCTAAGTGGCATTTCTCTGTCAACTGATGTACAAGCAGCCACAAGATTCCCCCCTGTTGCCTACCTTTTCAGCAAAGTGGCGTAGCTCTTTCTCTCGTACAAACACAAATGGTCTGATCACTCTCAAATCCCCCTCTCTGTAAGAAGGACACAGCATAAACACAGGCTGAATCTAACTAGCAAGTAAAGAATATGGTACTCTAATTGATAATGGTAGTAAGATAGATATTTAAAAAATGACATCAGTATGTTTTGGCATACAGTAGAAACGGTTGACTACACTATATAATCTTTCAGTGCCATAATGCCAACCAAACTTGCCCATTCTGTTATCAGCCAATCAGCTTAAAGTATATGTTAGTGTGTCTTTATTACATTTAGGTTTATGGAACACAAAAACATTTGCCTGTTTAGCCAATCAAATGCTATAGAATCCCTTGCAGTTTATATACATCTACATGTTTAATAAGCAGCTTGCTTACTGGACTGTGTAGTGGGCCTTCATTGTTCTGATCACACCATTGTGAAAGAAGGACATCAGAAAACTGTAACAGACAAAAGGGAAGTAGCAGCTAATCTCATCATCATCATCATCATCGCCACGATCTGCCTGCTCTTTAGTGAACTACTGGACAAACACTACAGCATCATTCATGAACCGATGGATAAGTGACTGAGCCAATGTCCTTTGTGAAAGCAGTGATCGCCCCTGCTGGTCATGATGCCACACTATCAACAATAAGAAGAGCCTAGACATCAAACAATAATCGCATCAATGTACTGCAATACTGGCCACAATACATGGTGCTTTCATCATGCAGCCATACCTCTCTGCCAGGTCATCCAGATGTTGTCCGAGAGCCAGCACGTTGTATCCTTCCCGGCGGGCCGCAGCGTAGATGCGGCCACGCTTCATGCGGCTACAGAAGCTGCAGATTGATGCACAGCCGTCGGGCAGGTTCTCAGCTGTCTCCAGGATACCTGGAATATATGAGAACATTGGAGCCATGGTATATTCTTCTGCGTTGGAAGTATCACTTAAAACATCTTTAGATGCAGCTTATCCAACTTACTTCATGAAAACAGTATTAGGACTTACTATCAAATGTTAAACAAGGTTTATTGGCAGCAGTTAGAAGACTTGGATAAGAGACTTCTACTGATTCTTCCTTAAAAGTTCCAATAGCTATGTTTCATATGTTTTAATGCTTGAATTTTAGGACCATTAAAAGTTCCTTTCATAAACACTTAAAGGTCACATGCAACGTAAAACACAACTTTGCAGATTCTGATACCTTTCGGTATGGACATACCGAAAGAAATCGTCAAAAATGCAAATTCAACTTATAAAGTTGAAAAATAACGCGATGAAAAAAAACGCGCGAAATCGGAGTTCAAACGTTTCACTAATTTTCCCCTGACTTTTCTGGGGAAAACGGGTTTCAACAGCTGGGCTGCGCTCATAGCACGTGCGCAAGTAAATAGGTTCGCGCAGCTTGGAAGCGGGTTGTCGGGTGAATACCCGGTGAAGGCTTTGGTGTGAGCTATTTTTCTAATGTTTTGTTGATATCTCACAGGCGCGAGCTTTTATATGTTATGACAGTAAATTAACTGTTTATATAATTTCATTTGTCTATTTCACCACCACGTTCTTCTTACCGAGTCACTTTCTCAGTTCGATACTTAAAAGCAATGTCATTATTTAGCGTTGACAAAATTTCTAACTGTGATATAGATATGTCGTTGTCACAGACAAAACTCAATGTCTTGTTTTATTGACACCTGTGTGTCTGCCTGCCTGTCTGCTAATGACAATATTCAATACACAGCTGCTATCACTGACCACATGCAATTCGAACTTAACACCAATCAGGCTATACACCATAAACAAAACGCATTGATTTATGGCCCGAGTTCGGTCTCTGTCACATTATGTAATTACACAGACAGGCAGGTGTGATACTTGAACACATGACATGTTATGATGTCTGTTGATTGCAAAATGTTATACACAAAAAATGAGCATGTATTTACAAAACCCAACATCTCTATATATACACACACAATGAGCCGTGAAGGCGGCATCTGCTAATGAACCAGCCGTTACACTTGAGTGCACACCCACCCGCTCTGACTGGGTTCGGTATCCCGGCTGCTTCGTTTCGAAGGAGGTAAACCCAAGTACACAATATTGCACTTTTGATTTGCGATTATACGCTTATAATTTTGTTTATTTGTTTTTTCATAATCAGCAATGCATATTATATGTCATGAAGAAGTGATAATTGTGTTTTAATTATGTTTGATTTTTTTGGTTGCATGTGAACTTTAAGAGAGCTCAGTTGAGTTAGTGCTTAACACGTTTACTTCAAAGACATATAAGCCTAACAGGAAAGTATGTGTCATCATATTTACTTTAACAGGATTTAGACAAATGTATCATAATCCTCTGTAAATGTCTAACAAGCTGCTCACGCATGATGGTGGCTTACAGTGTGTGTAAACATTAAGTCTAACTCACATTGTGACTCATAAAAGTATGGCACCCCCAGCACGTTGAGGTATTGTTTCAGGGGGCTTGGATCGTACGCTGGGGTCTGGGGATCAACTGTCACAGCACCAAAGTCAAAGCGGATCCCCTGGAATTGAGAAACGTATTCATCTTACTTCAGGCTCCTGATAATCTGTCATGGTTTACATTTCCATTGAATTGTTTCCAGTCCACTCATCTTTTGGCATGCAAGACCTAGTTGTCAAAGGCATACCTTGCATCCCTTAGATGGCTCAAAATCCTCAGTCCATCTGTTTCCTTACCAAAAGCCTCAGTGCCACGCTTATGGGTTTCACCAAAGTGTCAATCATCTAAACTTAGCAGTAACACTTTAGACTTTCTTCCTACGTTAAGCTGGCATTTTGTTACAAACACACACACATTACTGAAAAACATTAATCTCTTTACCTCCCCTGTGACAGCCATTATTTTGTCCTTGTTTGCAACTTATCTTCTGCAATAAGCATAAGTACTCCACACACTTGCAGAAAGTACAGAGAGATTATGCAGTTCTTGCATGTTTTGTAAGATCGGATACAAGAGAGTTGCTCTCCACACAGGTGAATGGAGGAATGTTTTAAATGCAAGAAGAGAGCAACAACAAAGACCAGAACGTCAGCAACATAAGATAATCTGTTTCTGTTATCACTGTACCTGGCCCTTGCAGTAGAACTGGTACTGTCTGATGGTGTGCAGCAGTGACAGGGAGTCCTTGCCTCCAGACAGACACACAAGCAGACGGTCACCGTCACGGATCATGTTGTGTTCTTCAACAGCCTACAGAGAAATCAACCAAAGTATAAACATACGTACTCACAAAACACAAACACAATAATGCATCTCTTAGTGTTAGAGATCACAATCTGAGCATTATACATCCAATGGAGATTCTGGGTTTGTTAGAGACCTATGCTTGTCATTGAGTTGACCAAATGGATCTTGTGGTTCGACTGTAACATGACAAATAGCATGTCATCAGTATGTCCATGATTGTTCATGATATCATTTACTGGATCATCTGGTCCAGTCTCAATCATTTACCGATTGTCATGACATCTCTGATTTATTGCTGACTGTGACATTAACAAACAAACAAACAAACATACAAGCACATGAACAGCTTACCTTCACTGTTGCCTTGAATATTGTTTTAGGAGGAGAGAACCATTTACACTTGGGAGGTTCAGCCCCTTCTACACCCCCAACTGGGGCTGTCTTCTGTGGATGAGGGCAAACCAAGGGACAAACTGAGCCCTCCATTAACCCTTGTTGTTGACCATTTCCCTCAGAATCTTCACAGGTGACATCTGCGTCTTCTTGCAGGCTGGTATCTGACTTCACACATGATGGGATCGAGTGATTCAACTGTTTATTTTCACCTTCATTATTTTCTGTATTAGTCTCTCCAGACAAACTGGAACTCCTGGCTAGATGGGAGCCATCAATATGTGTACTTGGGACTATCACAGACATCGTTTCCTTATCACCTTCAGCAGCAGATGCTTCTATGAGGCTTCCTGTTGCTACAGAGTCTGATATTGCACCTGCTGCAGAATTGCTTTCTGCAGATGACTCAGGTTCATTATCCTTGACCAGATTCTCATTTACCTGATCACCTTCAAATCCCCTCTCTAAACATTCGACCATCCCTTCAGAAAATTCAGGAGTTATTTCACAATTAATATTGCCTTGACCTTCACATTCTAAAATATTTTCATCATCATCATCAAGTTCATCACTGCTAGGTTCCTCTCTGCCATTGGTCAATCCAAATCTGCTCTTCAGTGGTGGAGGTACAAAAGGCAGGTCAGAAACTGAGACCTGCATGACTGTGTTGCCACGGAGACAGTCCAGAGCTTCACTAGGCAGCATGAACCACCTGTATGGACGTGAGTGGTCATCAAACAGCAGTGTCTGGTCAGGCAACTGTCCTCTAGGCTGTAGAATGTTAACAATAAGCACTCATGAAGGATTTAACCTTCTACCAAAAATAAATATTACGATTTAAAAAACCATATATGCTCCCTTCAGTGCTTGCCCTTATTCATATTTTCCATAAAATCTGAGGCAACATGAAACAAAGGAGTATGATTTTTGTATATGCTACCTGTTTTAAAATACTATACTTTTCAATTATTACCATTTCTTGGCCCAATGGTTAAGAATGTTCTCAGCTTATCCAATTTATTATGAGTGAGTGAGTGAGTTTAGTATTACACCGCACTCAGCAATATTCCAGCTATATGGCAGCAGTCTGTAAATAATTGAGTCTGGACAAGACAATCCATTGATCAACAGCATGAGCATCGATCTGCGTAAATGGGAACCAATGACATGTGTCAACAAAGTCAGCGAGCCTGACAACCCGATCCCGTTAGTTGCCTCTTACGACAAGCATGGGTTACTGAAGATCAATATTCAAACCCGGACCTTAACGGGTCAATTTATAATGAGTGGGGAATGGGCAGTTTTCACTGTATATTTCTAACAATGAAATCACACAGACCTTTTCTGCTTGCTTGAAAACAGCACTGGCCTTTTCAAGACAGTCCTGAAATTGTGAAATATACACACTTCATATCTTATCTTTCCACCTAATTAAACTAAACTACAAGAAGTAATCCTCCAATATCCTGTTGGCAAAGGGAAGTCTGCACATTGTACTTTATTTTGGATCAAATTTCCTTATCACTATAACATAATACCTTGTATCCAGATGGCAGTGGTCCCTTCACAATAGGGGCCGGCACCTTGTACTTCATCTCCCCAGTCAAGTAGGAGATGTGTCCCAACCATTTCCGGTCTCGGAACACCTGGAAGTTCTTCTGTCTCCACTCACCGGTCTCCGGGTTGAAGATGTACTGAAACACACCCCAACCACATCAACATCAACACACTTTCAAAGATGCCTAGCGGTTAGAACAATCGAAAAAAAAACACATTATCAGACAATAAAGGTAGAGTTTTTTGATGACGTAACAATTGAACGATGTTATCCCGTCACTGCGCCATTCTAGTGTGCCCCCTGGTAATCAAACCATTTTACATTACGTCACAATGTAAGCGACGTCACGATGCATGTCAGTTGTCATCGCCTCGTACGGCCTCCTACAGTAAACTACACCGTTGCATCCAGTTTCTTGGTTTGCTGTTGCTTCACGCAGCTAACATCACTGGTGGAAACATTACGTTTATGTTTTACGACGGTTAAATGTGTCATTTTGACTCACAAGTTTTCAGCGACACGGTAGCGTTAAGTAATGTTTACATTCCCACAATGCAATTGTGGAATGTCGCTTGACTACTCAACTTCCTCTGGATGTACTGATCTAACCTTACGCTGGTAGTAGAAATGCAACGTTCATATTGCCCCATATGGTTTCGTTAATGACAGATGTAATTAAAATAATTCAGAGAAGATATTTAATCGAGCGTAAACCCGTCATCAAACTGTTATCATTTGTTTTTTCTGGTAACATTACCGTCTTAACGTAGGGGGCAGACACATCAATAGAACAACGCCAGTTAGCCATGTGCGAGGATTCTTAATTTAGGTCATCGACACCGTCGTTTGTTTTCTGACTTAAATTAATGCGTAATTATCTTTAGAAAGTATTAAATTTGGCATCTTAGAAAAGAAATACAGTTAGCCCTACCACCATGTATAGTGTAATAAAACACACTTTAAGCCCTGAACTATTATAGCGTTAAAGCACTTCGCGTCCTGCGCTAAGCGTCCCTAGTTCAGGGCAAAGTTTAACTATATAGTTCAGGCGTCATGTTCAGGGCAAAAGTGTGTTTTATTACACTATACATGGTGGTAGAGCGAAGTGTATTTCTTAAATAACATAGGAGCTGGATGGAATGGCATTTCATTTTCAGTTTGATGACAGCTCAAAGAGTTATGTTAAAGAAAGCAACAAAGAAAGCTGATTAGGGACATTTAGACCACTAGTTCCAATAAAAGTGTTAAAAATGTCAACAATTTCCAAGCTCTATAGTGTGATCTTTAATTCACTACTGACATAGTACTGTCCTTCACGTAGACACTGGGTTTGAGCGTATCTCTTCCACTGCTGCAATAACTGTATAACTCCATCTCAACAAATTGATGCTCAACAGAATCCATTGAAGGAAAAACAGGGTTTTATACACATTATAAGTTGTTCACTGGTCTCGAGGGGGAAATGTACCTTTAATGTTTGTTTATGTTCCCTGAGCCCGAGGGCAAGGGGAACATAAAGAAACATCGAGGGTACATCAACCCATGGGCCTTGAGGGACCAGTGAACAACGTTATTTATCTTACCGAATACCTCAATGGTAATTTTGAACTGTTTGAAGCACAGGTATCGGATCATAGTATGGAGTACCAGACGACATGACACCAAGAAAAACAAATTTAGAGTTATCTCCCTTCCATCGATATTGCATTCGCAAAACATCGGTAATTTCCGTACATCATACATGATTCAATGTTATTCGAGATAAAGACTTACTACTACGAAGTACCAAATGAGTTCGGCATTCCCAACGGGGTACATTGAAATGTTACTCGCTTGTAAGTGGGGTACATTGAAAAAAAATAGAAGAGCGCTCACTAATCAGCAAACGACATTTATGTGTGAGGCAAGATATTAACAATAATGTTGTGTCACAATGCCAGATAAAATGTCACCTTTGTGATATGTATGTCAACAGTGTTCACATAACAGAATTGAACATTGATTCTGTACCTTTCAATATTTGTCCATCTTTCTCACCATCTTTCATGTCATATCTTCATTTCTCTGTTTTCAGCCAGTCTCATTATATTTGTCTGCCCTACCACCCTATCATCCATGTCATTCCATACATCTCTTTCATCATCTCTGTTCTCTGTCCATCCTTCAGTCCTTCATCCACCGACCAGACTAGACTTACCTGAGGCAGCAGTTTCCAGGCATGGTCGGCCACCATCTTGACGGCCTCCAACACAAACTCCAAGCATGCATCATCCATGAAGTAAGGCAGGTTGAGGCGGGTGAAGCCAGGTCTGGGTAGACATGACACATCAACACGTCATTACTTCACTCCCACAACGCTTCAGTACTACTTATTGTAAAATGGGAAATTATTCATTATAAAAATTCAATTTTCCAGTGTCACAAGGTACCTCCCTGGAGCACCAGACATTATTGTTTTGTTATTGTTTAATGCTGCTCTCAGCAATATTCCAGCTAAATGACAGCCATCTGTAAATAATTGAGTCTGGACATGATAATCCACTGACTGGCATCATGATCATCAACCTGGGCATTGGTTTGTTGAAGCCCCATTCTAACCTGGATTTGCCAGGTCCTGGAGTAAATAGAACTGCAGCATACACACAGATATGTCAGTGGTTATAAATATCTGACTTGCTAAAACAGTGTTGAAATTCATGGAGAGTTTCATCCTGATGATGAGTGAGTGAGTGAGTTTAGTTTTACGCCGCACTCAGCAATATTCCAGCTATATGGCGGCAGTCTGTAAATAATCGAGTCTGGACCAGACAATCCAGTGATCAACCAATGACATGTGTCAACCAAGCCAGCGAGCCTGACCACCCGATCCCGTTAGTTGCCTCTTACGACAAGCATGGGTTACCGAAGGCTCATTCTAACCCGGACCTTTATGGGTTGTTCCTGATGATGAACAGATGTTGATGAGTTATAGCGTATTTTACTATTGTTCCCCAACACCATGTCCAATACAACCATTATCATTCATGCATGCAATTGCTGTGAAATTCATTCAAATATGTCAAGGACACAGACAATATATTTATTTATCATTTTTTTTTACACATGGAGTCAAATTTGTCAGAGCTTTTCTTTACTTATGAGGTCAACCAGTTATCATCCCCATTATAGAGAGGTGACTAAATGGGACTGTATTTTACCTCTGTATTTACAGATGGATCAAACCTGTTAATGATGTTAACAATGTATTGGTGTGTTTAGATATATCTATTATTCAATGTCTGGAGTTAAAAGTATACCAACACCTCAGTAAACGACTAAAACTCCTCAGAAGGTTTCAAATCATGATCGACTCATTTTGAAATATCTGATGTCAAAAGGCACTACAGTGAGAATATCATATATTGGTTAGTTATTGGGAGTTTTATAACAAGGTGTTTAAATGAAATTCACAGACATGAAATAATAAATAACACTGGAAGATGTGATACAACTAGTGTAAATGTTCTAAACATACCTCAGGATCTCTCTGTGGGAGTACTCCCGGTATCTCCTCAGATGTGTTCTGTCGAGTCGACTGGTGAACAAAGGAAGTATATATCATAATATCATGAACCACTGACTGTGTTTATATTCAGGACGGCAGAGGCAGACACCTATTGCAGACATATTTTCAAATTCAAAAGTCCACTTTCAAAGAGTGCCTTAGTGTTTTCAGACCAGTACACACATTTTTCTGCCTATTCTGATACTTCAATTATTGGTATTCTTTCCTGAAGGAGAGAAGTTCCATGATTGGCCAAATCAAAACCAAAATCAGCTGTCTGTGCAGACTTAAATCAACCTGCCCAAACTTATCTTCTGAGGATTTCAGATGAGGGGCAATAGTGACATATGGGCTTAAGGCAGCAGGGATCCAAAAAATGCCTCTCTTGGCAGTAACAACAACTAATTATCATGTGTATGCTGTTGTTACCTGTCTTCCACCAGAAGTTTCTCTATTGTCTCTGCAGTACCTTCTTCCAGACCAAGCAGATCCTAGTAAACAGTTGGCAGAATCACATGGTTATGAAGCAGTAGCAGGCGAGTATAAAACAAATTTCACAACAGATCTGTTGCAGACCATTTACAATTAGATTCCTTATTTACTGTAAACGTTTCCGCGGTTATTTTCGCAAACCATCTGGTGCAATTTTCCATGGCGAATTGACAGTTTTAGACTACATCGCATTATTTAATTATGTTTTGGGAATTCCATTCCAGCGACAGTTAAGTATGATCAGTCGTCATTTTAAGATTCCCGTTGATTTCTGTTTTCAAACGTGATGTGTTATGGTAACAACTCAGGGCCGAGCGTGGCTAGACTGAATGTATGACAGGTTTATTCGCGGTGTATAAATTTTCGCTAAAAATAAAACCTTGGCGAAAAAATATAAAACCTCTCGAAATATAACACGTTTACAGTATATCTTTAATAGCACCTAAACAACACTAACCCACGAAAGTTTCACCTCATTAGAAAACATTCCTGACCCCCAGATTAAGAGTGAGTGAGTTTAGTTCTACGCCGCTTTTAGCAATATTCCAGCAATATCACAGCACGGGACACCAGTAATAGGCTTTACACATTGTACCCATGTGGGGAATCGAACCCTGGTCTTCAGCGTGACGAGCGAACGCTTTAACCACTGGGCTACCCCACTGCCTCCCAGATTAAGATGAAATGCGACATAACTCATACTGTTCAAGGAGGCCTAAATAAATCTGAGCTAAACAACAAACAAACCCAACTAAATCCCCATACCCCGGTGTCTATATTGTACATTACAGGCTATACCTACCATAGCGTAGGGCCCTGCACAGGCACATCCCCCACGAGCCTGGATGCCAAACACATCGTTGAGGATGGTGCTCACGAAGTTGTGATGGAGGAATCGGCCGGTGGTGGGGTTGTAGACGAGGAAGGAGAAGATGGGAAGTCGAGTGACATCGTGGTTACCGAGGACGACAAGGTTGTCACATGATGAGAGGGACTCCACAGCTAGCCTGGAATATGGAAACATGATGAATGTTTAACTACAATCAATAATATACTGTAAATAATCAAGTCATGGGAGCACAAAGCAGCTGGTTGTTGAATGCCAAAAAAACAGGGCAACACAGCCACTATCAGAGCAAGATTGAACAGAATCAGGGTAAGATGATACACCATCAGGGCAAGATGGGCAAGATGATACACCATCAGGGCAAGATGATACACCATCAGGGCAAGATGGGCAAGATGATACACCATCAGGGCAAGATGATACACCATCAGGGCAAGATGATACACCATCAGGGCAAGATGATACACCATCAGGGCAAGATGGGCAAGATGATACATAATCAGGGCAAGATGATACACCATCAGGGCAAGATGATACACCATCAGGGCAAGATGATACACCATCAGGGCAAGATGATACACCATCAGGGCAAGATGATACACCATCAGGGCAAGATGATGACATCAGGGCAAAATGATACACCATGAGGGCAAGATGATACACCATCAAAGCAAGAAGATGATACACCATCAGGGCAAGATGATACACCATCAGGGCAAGATGATCATAATCAGACAGAATCAGGGGCAAGATGATACATAATCAGGGCACCTGCAGATTGATGACCTCACACCTCGTCTCCCCTCCCCAAGTCCTCCCACCCACCTGCACAGCTCTGTTCCCGCTTTGACGTCAATTACCTCCCACCCACCTGATGACCTCAGGTGTGACCCCCTCCCTCGTCTCCTCCTCCCCAAAGTCCTCCCACCCACCTGCACAGCTCCTGTTCCCGCTGCATGATGACCTCAGGGGTGATCGCCTCCTTCAGCTGGAACACCAGGCCAGCCCTGATGGACTCTACAATGGGGGGTGTCCCTCCCTCCTCCCTCATCTCCGGTTCCTGCAGGTAGCGGTGACTGTCTCTCCTAACCTGCATCACACCACATGGCACTGAGATAGTGCTTAGTTCACTCTTACTTTATTCCAGAACGATTTTCAAAGTAGAGCTATATTTTCTCCACAAATGGTAAGGGTTTTCTTTATTTTCTGTTACTGAAAGCAGATTGATAGACTGTGGTGAAGTGCTTTGAGGAATACAGGTCTATCATACCAAGCTCTTATTTGAAATGATGATTCTTCAAAACAGACTGAAATGCAAGCATTTGTCATTGTTTGCACTCACCATGTCTGCAAGTACTTACATAGAAGATGGAGCCCCCTCCCCCACCCTCAGGCACCACACTCTGGAACAGGCTCTTTTTTGCGACCAGCACACCTGCACAACACACCACGGGACTCCAGTTACTTCTTTCAGCCATTGTGTATTTACTCACATGCTATCATTCACTTTGGGTACTGATAGTTTTCTATGGGTACTGAAAATATCTACACTCCCATATATTCACATTGTTTCAGAGGACTTTGAATTCTATCTATCGATATGATACCTTCAGTGTTTCACATACCTCATACGATCTATATCTATAAAAAATTAGCAAGATATCCCACTATTTTGCACTATTCACTAGTAGATTTCATGTATATATACATATATTATGCCTGCATTCAATCAGTATAAAGACATATCACAAGGTATTATTATGTACAGAATTGGTCTTCATTAACCCATTCTTGTTGTAAGAGGCGACTAACGGGATCGGGTGGTCAAGCTCGCTCGTCATTGTATCCCAAATGCGTAGAACAATGCTCATGATGTTGATCACTGGATTGTCTGGTCCAGACTCGATTATTTACAGACCGCCATCAAATAGCTGGAATATTGCTGAGTGCGGCATAAAACTAAACTCACTCACTCACTATTATGCACAATGGTGTTACACTATAGATTTTGTAACTGTTTCATGTATATTTGTATACAAGCAAACCAAAACAGATTTGGTTACTGTCATTACTATGCATATTTTACAGAAATACACAGCCTATGTGGAATTCTGACACCATCAATACTGTTTTGGTGATTTTCAACACCAGAGTATCCACCAAGTACACAACCCAGGTCTGATTAGTTGCAGGGAAGATTGAACAAAAATCTGCGAAATCTTTACTATATTTCAAATGTCAGTGTTTCAGTCACTTTAACAAAAAACATGTCAAACTCTCTTCTCACCAGGTGTGGCAGCCCCTCCCACAAACTTGTGGGGTGAAATAAACACTGCATCCTTGTACACAAAAGGCTGGTCACTCCTGTATGGAAAATAAACAGAACATCTGAACATAACATGAAAACATTGTCTGTCGAGAACATGAAAACATTGTCTGTTGAGAACATGAAAACATTGTCTGTCGAGGGATGAATATGAATATGTCTACTTCATGTGAGAACATTCGCAAAACATCCAACTTTGTGAGTCAATCTTATTATGTGCCCCTCATCAACAATCTCCATACAGCCTCTTAACATAATAACATAACAATCAAGTCTGGCACAGGCAAACCACTTGTTGATCATGTTGATGTAACAAGCAGTGTCTGATATAGGTTCTACTACCGGTATCGGCTACATCACGAATATAACTAAACACCCAGAAGTTGTAGGCCCAGGTAGACATTTATTTGTCACATTTCTCAGATTGACTTTACTCTTGCCTTCATCAACAGATTCATAACAAGGGAAAATCTTGTTCTTAGCTAAATCAGTCACATATCAATGTATGATTCAAACTGTCAGTGTAGCAGTGGAGTAAAAAATAAAAATCAACCTATCCCAACAGAAATTATAGCCACATGGCTGCAGGCAGCTAACTGTATTCAACAGTGGGAAAAGACATAGCAGTAATTAGTTCTGTCACACTGTAACTGTACATCTTTACTTTAGTCTGCTCTACTTACAAGGCAGGATAACTGTCAATAAGAAAAATATGTAAAAGTGATACCAGATTGTAAAGTTAAATTTGGATCATTAAAACAATCTGAGAAAATCATTAGGACACTTGCCACTACAGCTAAAACCTTCGGCAACTAAATCCACTCATACTCAACAGTTCAACTCCTAGGTTATAAAACTTTCAGTCAGTCAGTCAGTGCATTACATACCCTGGAACTACCGGGTTCATGTCTATCCGGACGTCGGCTGGCCGTTGTGTGGCGTAGTCCCAGAAAGCAAGTGCTCCATGCTTGTGTAGGCAGATGGTGATACGGTTGACATCCGTCAAGATGCCAGTTATATTGGATGCAGCTGAGAAACAGCCAATGAGTTGTCTCCCTTTGCTCTTCCATTTCTGTCACAGAATCAGGAAAAGGGAATAACAAACTGGCAAAATCCCAGGTATATGATGATAGTCTGTAAATAATCAAGTCTGGAGTGGATTATTCACTGAGTGAGGAACATGTCATGCATTGGCATAGCAACAAGTGCTGGACATATATGTAATTTGTAAATACTCAATTTCTTAAGAAATCCAAGAAAGAAATTTATAGTTTTTATGGGCATTCAATATAAGTTTACTCCTTTGGACACCGTCAACTGAGCATATTTACACCAATGACTGAACAAGTTTTCTTTGATAATTCAGCTTATCATGCTGTTTCGGTTGACTTCTTGTTGTCTGTCTATCCCAAGTGTGTAGTATGTCTTGTCAACTCACAACAAAGATAAATATGTCTTTTAACAAAATGTGAGACAAAGCTTTTGTTTTATGTACTATTCACTGATAACATCAGATGGAGAATTAATGAAATAGAGGTATGTTAGTTGAAAAGGGCACTCTTTATGTGTATTTCTATGTAAAAAGTCAAAATCAATTGTCTATGTAGATGTGCTTCATGTATTTCACACAAATATGCAGCTTATCCGAATCAGTGGAGAGAAGAAGTGACTACCTTGAGCTGATTCTCCAAATGCCTGCAGTCAACCAGCCCTGATCCAGTCAGTTTTATTCTCACAATCTGTCGGGAACACAAGGCATCAGTACAGACATACCTGATGGAGAGGTACTACTGGATGAACAACTTACAATATGAACTAGAGCTTACTATCACCTGGTATCTTGAATAAAACATGTATTACAATATGGATTGATGATACCACTGTCAAGATACACCATTATCAATATTAAAAAATGATGAAATCATTTTAATGCAACTATAAGACGTCATTCTTGAAATGTTTACTTATTATTATCTAAACAAAAGACCTTGGATAGTCAGCTGGCACGTCCATGACAAGTAGTGAGTACCTGTTGTTCAAATGCACTGTAACATGCTGTTAACTGAACTGAAGGTTTGGCCTCACCTCAGCGCCAGTCTCCTTCCAAGGCAGGAGGATGGAATGATGCTCGTAGGGGCCGACAAACACCACCTGGAGGAGAGGTACATCTCATCACATACAATAATAATAATAAATGGATATTTCTTGTGCACCATAGTCCATCCAGAGCATGCTCAAAGCGCTAGATATAAAAGAGTCACTAGAGTTCATGAGGAAGGACTGTCAGAATATTTGGCAGTTATAGATTGTAGACTTTTTTTAAGAGGAAGGTTCTAAGGATGAAGCATATTTTATGAGAGAAGGAAGACTGTTCCACAGATTCGATGCTGCAAATTTGAAAGATGTATGGCCAAAGTGTTTGAGATGAACTTGGGGAACTGTGAGAAGATTACATACAGCCAGGTAGTAGCACCAGCATAATAAGCACAATAATAATGATAATGAAAGCCAATATTAACATTTATGGAAAGAAACAGACAACTCCCCTTCAGCTTAATTCTGTTCTTATTTAACATGTTTAACCCTTATCAAGTATCCTATAACACCAATGTCACAAATTATTTGTCAAAACCAAAATAAGAGAATCCTTAACAAAATTTATTAAAGTATTTGGTCCCGATCCACAAAGCGTTCGGAGCACTACATCATTCGGAAGCCTATGATAAACTATAGAGTCGTAACGTTACGAATGCTTTGTGGTTCGGGGCCCTGGACCAACATCCCTGCCCTTTTTTTTATCACATTCCTTCAAATCATATGTTTTCCTGTTGATACTCCTTCTGAAACCATTATGTTTTGAGTTGGCTAAAGTCCCGCTGATAACCCCTGGATCACAAATCAACTCACAGGTGGTTTCTGAAGGTTCAGTGCATGGATGAGTTTGTGTACAGCCCCTGTACAACCACTGCCAACAAATATTACAGAGTCGTGTTCACTCGCATGAACGGCATTCCGGATGATGTCCCTGAATGTGAAAGTTAATCATGTCATTATGTATCACAATATCAATGTCTCAATATATGAACAACATACTGTCTCCACATTGGGGCAAACATACATTCCCAGTTACAGTATCAGTCCGGCAGCTTCAGAGGAGGCCAGCATGCAACATGCGAAAACCATAAAGGTATTTAACGTAACATCATGGCCAATATTAACAATATTTCAAACACGATATACATACACTTCACTTCAAAATAACTAGCAAAAGAGCATATTGTAACATTTTGAAAAAAAGACACCCCAGTAATGATCATCTGGGTAATTTGTCAGTATGACTGAGCCTGCTGTAACAGTCACGTGGGAACAAGCACACCAAATACAGCAACATTGGTCCTAAAGTTTCCTTGGACAGAGGTACAGATAAACTGTGTATCTGTGCAAATTGCACAAATATTTATGTGAAAACTCAATTCCTATTAAGTCTGTTGCATACAAGTACGTTTGAATTTTTGTAAATACTCAATAAATGCAATCATACATGCATACACACAAAAATGTCAAATCTTATAGCTTGCATATGTGTGGATAGATAAAATAACTGAGGTATATTGAGAGGTTCTATTTCAGGACATGAACTGGACAACTTGCAGTCTTTCTTATTGTTTTTATATTACAGATCAAATATAAATAACAAACACTAACATTTAAACTTTATTATATTTTAAAATTAATGGAAAATGGCAAAATACCCAATTGAGTTTGAGTGAGGTGAGTAAAATTTATTTGGTTACTCAAAGGAAAATTAGGATACCCAATTGAGATGAAGACAAGCGAGTACATAACTCAATGACCCAAAATGAGTAGAAGGAAAAATAATATGTAACAGGGTCTATGAGACAGATTAGGGATGAATATATGCGACAACAATGTAAAGCCCTCCAAGCCTTACCTGGCCTCATGCCTGTAGAGTGTAGTCTGGAGTGATGTGACGCTGGTGGTCGTGTGAGTGTTGCCATACTCTGGAAGAACCTCATTCCTGATGTAATCCTCTATGAAAGACAAAGCTCTGGAACAAGACACACAAAAATAGTGATTGAGATGCACATATATACCATGGCACCTGTTCTGCAAACTGATCTTCATGATCAGAGTTTCTTAAGTCTGTGTAATAGTATTAGGAGTTACAATCATCTTGAAACAAAGAATAAGATCGCTTTCTAGAAGCTAGTTCTACTGAGGCTGATTGTAGCCTAGGGGCTGGTCTAAGTTTGAACAAGTGTTTGTGGGGGTTGGAGTATTACTATATGGAGTGTCCTTGTAACTTTTCAGGCTGTCTACTTTCAGACTAAACTGAATCCCTGCAAAACTGGCAGTCCTAGCAAGTTCTATTCAAACTTAGCAAATGTAACTTTTGATATCACTTCCAATTTCTGGACATCCACAAATCTGAAAACACATATTGTCAATGTTCATCTCCATGTTCTCGTTTCTTCTGACTGCAAGAACTCCTATTGCTGGAACTCTTGGGACCTTAGCAATTTTTTAAACATAGTTCACGTTATATTTTAACAAGTTCAAACTGGAGATGGTCCATTTCAGATGTCAAACCTACAAATCTGATGTGATATTCTTTACCACGTTTGTAACATTGACAGGTATCAAAATGCTTACACACAAGCATCCATTATCAAACATGACCAACAGATTCATTTATATGCCTCTTGTGACAAGCTTTAGTTCGTGCAGACTTATTCAAACCAGGAATCGCCATAGATTTGTAATTCTTGACACTTACCTCCCTGATGCTATGAAGTCAAGATAGGTCACTGAAAAGAGAAAAAGACACACTTTGCAGAACACAGACTTATGGAAAACATTGAAATGTTTGATGTGGATGTCTACTGAACAATGTAACATTCATCACTTACCAATCGATAAGTATTGCGATACTCTGATCGAAAACCGGTATTTCAACATGCATTCGAAAATTTCGTACCACTCGAAAATCTTCGGATATTCGGTTTGAAGTTTTGTTCTGAGTTTGGTTCAAGTATTCCGCAATGTTTTGGATCTGAAGCATAGTGATTTTGTTCTGTTTTTGCTTATAAATCAAGCATTAACTTGATTATCAATAGTTTTTGATAGAAAAACAATTCTTGCAATATATTGCAATACATCTCCCAATATATGCTTTCGCATTGCAATATATCGCAATATGAAAAGTCTCTGCAATACCCACCCCTATTCATCACTGAAATCACCAGTCCCCTATTCATCACTGAAATCACCAGTCCCCTATTCATCACTGAAATCACCAGTCCCCTATTCATCACTAAAATCACCAGTCCCCTATTCATCACTAAAATCACCAGTAGCAGAGAGCAACCAGCCAATGTAATGACCATAAAACTTCCAAGTCCCATGCTTAGATTCAAACCACAGACTTTCTGATCTGAAGTCTGACACCTTGTCCCCATGACCAAAGAGGTTATTTCTGTATGTTTGCTCGCGGACACGTGTCAACCAAGTCAGCGAGCCTTACCACCCAATCCCGTCAGTCGCCTCTTACAACAAGCATGGGTTGCTGGAGATGATTCTAACCCGGATCTTCACGGGTCACCAAAGAGGTTAACCCCATCAGCAAGCTTGACAAGGAAAGGATGTCATCTGTGGGACAACTCCGTGCCTGCTAACCATCCCCATCTTGCAGTTTAATGCCCAATCCACTGTTTTATGCTGTGAGCAATATTCTGGATATTAGCAAGAAAACCAACGGCCATGTTAGTGGGATGCCAAATAATCTGATAAGTCAGAGAGCCTGAGCATATCATCCTCATCTCGATCAGCTTAAACAACAAACATGAGGTATTGGGGATCTATTTTGACCAGGAATATCCTCAGAGTCAGATATTACTCTCCTCATTAGTGGGAGAGCAGGCAGTTTAATCAGTTGATGGGTAAACAGTATGCCTTCACTGATCATTGTGTACAACACCTGAACCCATTATGAATAGATGATCAACTTGCAGCTGCATGCTCACCTGTGGTTATTGCCACCAATTACCAATAGTGAAAATGACTATGGAAAATGGAAAATGGAAAAAATATCGATTGTATTGAAGGTTTTTGATCAGCTGGTTTTGGACATTGGCCAGCTGTTGACATATCGTCATAAATATTCCCATGCCTTTTTCCAATAATGATATAATTTCCTCTTGAGTTAATATACTGGAAATGTATTGGCAGTTGCCCCTACCAAAATCACAGAGTGAGTGTGTGAATTTAGTCTTACGCCACACTTTGCAATATTCCAGCTATATGACGGCGGTCTGTAAATAATCGAGTCTGGACCAGACACTCCAGTGATCACAAGCATGAGCATCGTTCTACGCAACTGAGACTCGATACCAAAATCCCAGAAGTTTCTAATAGGGATGTGTGTCTTTAATCCACAAATACTTGTTTTGAATAAGTCATACATAAAAATGACGATCACATTAATGTGGTGCCATTTTGAGATGATAAATGTGGAATAACACATAGGCTTTTCTTCTGAAAGCCTTACAGTGTCACGAACTTACCTTCCCGTAGGCCAAACGGGCCGCTAAATACTTTGTTCCTCCCGATGACACTGTTTCTGACTGTATCTAAGAGTTTGGCACAGTTAATGGAACTGTCACTGACCCAAGCCACATCGCCAGACTCTCGATCAGACTTTGGGATAGAGTAAAACAGTCGATCTGCAGGCTGCATTTCCTTCTCACGTGTGACCACGAAGTAAACAAAATATGGACTGGGTTCCAGTCTGTAGTCGGTGCGCTTTCCAAAGGTGTTGCAAGTTTACCGAGGTAAACTGGACCCCGTCTCGCATGTCGCAAGGTGGCGCGCGCAAAGGGAGCCACATTAGTGCAAATTAGATGCTTGATTGGCATTTTAGAAGATGATATTTGATGAACATAGAGATTTTTTTCTGGGTTACATCTTCTTTTTATTCTGATATTCTATGTTCACATTAGTGCACAAAGTGTTAAGCTGGGCCCCGTCTCGCATATCGCAATATAAATGGCAGCCTATACCGGCTCCTAGTTTTGGTGAACGTTAGCGCGCGCAAAGGGAGCCAGGAACCACCTTACACTGTGTATGGAAATTAGTATGGTTGGCCAGCCCTAGAGCGCTTGCGCTCATCTCGCCTCACTTATCGACGATGACGCGGAGTGTGCGCACGAATAATCTCGACATTATTGACATCGCAACGGACCACGTATTGGTTTTTCCAAAGACGTATATACATGCAATATATATGAATAGACGTCCTTGGTTTTTCTTGTGGTCTAAGGGAGATAATCGTGTTTGTAAAGAATTAACTCCCTTAAGCTAACTCCACACAATGTCTCTCTTAAAACTTAACACATCGCGTGTGCGTTTAATCAAAGGGAGACAACCGCGTACAACTGAATCAAGAGTTATGTCCCTTTCGTTAACTCCGTACAGCGACCTTTTTAAAACTTCACACACTGCCGCCCACCAAAGGGAGATAACTGCCTAAAAAACAAATCAAGAGTTATGTCCCTTTAGTGAACTCCGCACAGTGACCTTCTTAAAACTTCACACACTGCCACCTACCAAAGGGAAATAACCACTACAACAAATCAAGAGTTGTGTCCCAAAGGGAAGTAAATCTGTATAGTAAATTGTAAACAGTACGCAAAGTTACTTCCCTTTGACCACGAATGGCGCGGCTCCTCAAATCAACATTGTAGTGTAAACAGAACTTTGGGTTACTTCCCTTTGACCATGGAATATATCTGGCACGGTTCTAAAGAAGGTCGTGGTAAAATTCGAATTTTATATTGGTACGTTCCAATGACTGGCCATCGGCTGACTGCTTGTAGTGCTCCATGCCACGTTTAACAAAACGGCTAAGTCTAAAACATATGTTGTATACTATTAATAATAAAATTAATATAAGACCCCGTTAGTGACAGTACATACACTGATAGCAGTTTTTAGCGTTACAAGCCCCTGTGAGATAATGGTTATTTCATTCACAACGTGTTATGAATTTCATGCAAAGATAAGAATTTCGTGCTGGCGTGTTTCATTGTAATTTGTATACCCTTGAACAAGGTCGTGGTAAAATTTGAAATTAATATTGGAACGTTCATATTGGAACGTTCTAATGTGCAGCAGTAAACCAAACTCAAAATTCTTCTGATGTTCTTTTAAACTCAAACGTATTTTGACAGTTTTTTGTTGCACAAACTCTTATTGTTGTATAGTATCTGGAATATTGCTGAGTGTGGCATTATACAATGAACAAACAAATACTTCATAAATTTGCCCATTTTACATTTACATGGACAAAATGTGTTCAGAATGGAACTTAATCCATGTGGAACTACTCTTGGTTGACATAAGCTAGAATATTAACCATATCAAAGCGGGAGCATTGAAGCAGTAGACGATAGTGATAGCACTAGCTTGGGTGTACAATGTCATTACTCATTCAGCTAGCTGGCAGCTAAGAGATAACCTTTCAGTCAACCTGTCAAGTGTCTTGTATGTCCATTATATTATTTTGAATTTCTTGAACCAATTCTCTTCGTATTATTCTTTCAGGCACCAATTGTCTGGAGCAACCTTCTGTTTCCCAGCTTCCCATGCACATGTTGTAATGTGTCTGATGGAGCAACCTTCTGTTTCCCAGCTTCCCATGCACATGTTGTAATGTGTCTGATGGAGCAACCTTCTGTTTCACAGCTTCCCATGCACATGTTGTAATGTGTCTGATGGAGCAACCTTCTGTTTCCCAGCTTCCCATGCACATGTTGTAATGTGTCTGATGGAGCAACCTTCTGTTTCACAGCTTCCCATGCACATGTTGTAATGTGTCTGATGGAGCAACCTTCTGTTTCCCAGCTTCCCATGCACATGTTGTAATGTGTCTGATGGAGCAACCTTCTGTTTCACAGCTTCCCATGCACATGTTGTAATGTGTCTGATGGAGCAACCTTCTGTTTCCCAGCTTCCCATGCACACGTTGTAATGTGTCTGATGGAGCAACCTTCTGTTTCCCAGCTTCCCATGCACATGTTGTAATGTGTCTGATGGAGCAACCTTCTGTTTCCCAGCTTCCCATGCACATGTTGTAATGTGTCTGATGGAGCAACCTTCTGTTCCCAGCTTCCCATGCACATGTTCTGATGTAATGTGTTGTAATGTGTCTGATGGAGCAACCTTCTGTTTCCCAGCTTCCCATGCACACGTTGTAATGTGTCTGATGGAGCAACCTTCTGTTTCCCAGCTTCCCATGCACATGTTGTAATGTGTCTGATGGAGCAACCTTCTGTTTCCCAGCTTCCCATGCACATGTTGTAATGTGTCTGATGGAGCAACCTTCTGTTTCCCAGCTTCCCATGCACATGTTGTAATGTGTCTGATGGAGCAACCTTCTGTTTCCCAGCTTCCCATGCACATGTTGTAATGTGTCTGATGGAGCAACCTTCTGTTTCCCAGCTTCCCATGCACACGTTGTAATGTGTCTGATGGAGCAACCTTCTGTTTCCCAGCTTCCCATGCACACGTTGTAATGTGTCTGATGGAGCAACCTTCTGTTTCCCAGCTTCCCATGCACACGTTGTAATGTGTCTGATGGAGCAACCTTCTGTTTCCCAGCTTCCCATGCACACGTTGTAATGTGTCTGATGGAGCAACCTTCTGTTTCCCAGCTTCCCATGCACATGTTGTAATGTGTCTGATGGAGCAACCTTCTGTTTCCCAGCTTCCCATGCACATGTTGTAATGTGTCTGATGGAGCAACCTTCTTTCCCAGTTTCCCAGCTTCCCATGCACATGTTGTAATGTGTCTGATGGAGCAACCTTCTGTTTCCCAGCTTCCCATGCACATGTTGTAATGTGTCTGATGGAGCAACCTTCTGTTTCCCAGCTTCCCATGCACATGTTGTAATGTGTCTGATGGAGCAACCTTCTGTTTCCCAGCTTCCCATGCACATGTTGTAATGTGTCTGATGGAGCAACCTTCTGTTTCCCAGCTTCCCATGCACATGTTGTAATGTGTCTGATGGAGCAACCTTCTGTTTCCCCAGCTTCCCATGCACATGTTGTAATGTGTCTGATGGAGCAACCTTCTGTTTCCCAACTTCCCATGCACACGTTGTAATGTGTCTGATGGAGCAACCTTCTGTTTCCCAGCTTCCCATGCACATGTTGTAATGTGTCTGATGGAGCAACCTTCTGTTTCCCAGCTTCCCATGCACATGTTGTAATGTGTCTGATGGAGCAACCTTCTGTTTCCCAGCTTCCCATGCACATGTTGTAATGTGTCTGATGGAGCAACCTTCTGTTTCCCAGCTTCCCATGCACACGTTGTAATGTGTCTGATGGAGCAACCTTCTGTTTCCCAGCTTCCCATGCACACGTTGTAATGTGTCTGATGGAGCAACCTTCTGTTTCCCAGCTTCCCATGCACATGTTGTAATGTGTCTGATGGAGCAACCTTCTGTTTCCCAGCTTCCCATGCACATGTTGTAATGTGTCTGATGGAGCAACCTTCTGTTTCCCAGCTTCCCATGCACATGTTGTAATGTGTCTGATGGAGCAACCTTCTGTTTCCCAGCTTCCCATGCACATGTTGTAATGTGTCTGATGGAGCAACCTTCTGTTTCCCAGCTTCCCATGCACATGTTGTAATGTGTCTGATGGAGCAACCTTCTGTTTCCCAGCTTCCCATGCACACGTTGTAATGTGTCTGATGGAGCAACCTTCTGTTTCCCAGCTTCCCATGCACACGTTGTAATGTGTCTGATGGAGCAACCTTCTGTTTCCCAACTTCCCATGCACATGTTGTAATGTGTCTGATGGAGCAACCTTCTGTTTCCCAACTTCCCATGCACATGTTGTAATGTGTCTGATGGAGCAACCTTCTGTTTCCCAACTTCCCATGCACACGTTGTAATGTGTCTGATGGAGCAACCTTCTGTTTCCCAGCTTCCCATGCACACGTTGTAATGTGTCTGATGGAGCAACCTTCTGTTTCCCAGCTTCCCATGCACATGTTGTAATGTGTCTGATGGAGCAACCTTCTGTTTCCCAGCTTCCCATGCACATGTTGTAATGTGTCTGATGGAGCAACCTTCTGTTTCCCAGCTTCCCATGCACACGTTGTAATGTGTCTGATGGAGCAACCTTCTGTTTCCCAGCTTCCCATGCACATGTTGTAATGTGTCTGATGGAGCAACCTTCTGTTTCCCAGCTTCCCATGCACATGTTGTAATGTGTCTGATGGAGCAACCTTCTGTTTCCCAACTTCCCATGCACATGTTGTAATGTGTCTGATGGAGCAACCTTCTGTTTCCCAGCTTCCCATGCACATGTTGTAATGTGTCTGATGGAGCAACCTTCTGTTTCCCAGCTTCCCATGCACATGTTGTAATGTGTCTGATGGAGCAACCTTCTGTTTCCCAGCTTCCCATGCACACGTTGTAATGTGTCTGATGGAGCAACCTTCTGTTTCCCAGCTTCCCATGCACATGTTGTAATGTGTCTGATGGAGCAACCTTCTGTTTCCCAGCTTCCCATGCACACGTTGTAATGTGTCTGATGGAGCAACCTTCTGTTTCCCAGCTTCCCATGCACACGTTGTAATGTGTCTGATGGAGCAACCTTCTGTTTCCCAGCTTCCCATGCACATGTTGTAATGTGTCTGATGGAGCAACCTTCTGTTTCCCAGCTTCCCATGCACACGTTGTAATGTGTCTGATGGAGCAACCTTCTGTTTCCCAGCTTCCCATGCACACGTTGTAATGTGTCTGATGGAGCAACCTTCTGTTTCCCAGCTTCCCATGCACACGTTGTAATGTGTCTGATGGAGCAACCTTCTGTTTCCCAGCTTCCCATGCACACGTTGTAATGTGTCTGATGGAGCAACCTTCTGTTTCCCAGCTTCCCATGCACACGTTGTAATGTGTCTGATGGAGCAACCTTCTGTTTCCCAGCTTCCCATGCACATGTTGTAATGTGTCTGATGGAGCAACCTTCTGTTTCCCAGCTTCCCATGCACATGTTGTAATGTGTCTCATGGGATGAGTTGGATTATTTTAGTTTCATCACAAAAGTAGCAGGCTCAAAACATGATAAACGAATCCTGGGTACACTGAATGCATAAAATGACCTTTGTGCCATGACAATCATGAATCACAACTGCCATACCGCAACTGGGCCCATGGTGTTTATAATGATATTTTAGCATGTTGAGGCATCACAGGCCTTATCGGTCAGAGTGTGTAATAGGGCTGGGACGAGTCCAAATGTTCTACCAAGGTACCCCATCCCCTCTTACCCTACCCTACCCTACCCAGATACCCTTTATATTAATTCCTGACAACAAATTTGTAAGAAATGGCAATATACTCTTCAGCTCGAAGGCTATAATTTCAAGTTTTTCAGTATCTTAACCATTACCTACCCATCCCGGGTATCCGGGTACCCATCCCACCCCTTCTGTGTAGTATATTTCTGTGATATGCACAACATTGCCCGGGTATCCGGGTACCCATCCCACCCCTTCTGTGTAGTATATATCTGTGATATACACAACATTGCCCGGGTATCTGGTTACCCATCCCACCCCTTCTGTGTAGTATATATCTGTGATATGCACAACATTGCTGTACAGTAGGTGACAGCCTTGATGCCTTGACAGTGAGTGACTTTACACAGAGGTAGCTGCATGCAAATAGCCAGTATCAGTGAAGGCATAATGTGACTAGGTGATGTCTGAGTTGTGTTGAGGGAACTCTATTTCACAGTAGACTCTGTGTAGTCTGACACAGTTCAAGGGGACAATGTACAAATGACAGAACATGAATTATATCAATAAAGTTTATGACAGTACTAAATAAGCTTTTGTGTCTGTGGTCAGGTGCTAACAAAGCACAACATTGCACTAGATACTCAATAATGGCAATTGCGGAAGACAAGGTTGACAAAACAGCAAAATGGGCAGATATCATCTTTCATACACAAAATTTCTGGAGCTTTACAATGATCACAGCTCTGCATATTGTGAGATACTTGGCCTTCAATAAATAAAGACGTGCACATTTTATCAATATCAATATCATGACACCAATGCTAATTGGTTGTACAGAAACCAGCAGATATTTCAAGGGGACAACAAAAAGTGTTTGATTTTTTCAGGTAGATTCAATGTTTTGACTTTCCTGACTGGCACCAAACTGAGAATCTGAAGCTTACAGAACCGCTGAAGACTGAACATGCCTGGAACGGTCCACACACGAACCAAGCCATCACATACACTGGACGCCAGCAGAGTCCCACTCCAGTTAAAGCTCAGCCTCATGATCGCCAGGCTGGTGTGACATGGTACATTAGTTTGGAGCTTCTCATCTCCATCCTTTACATCTATCACATGTAGCAGTTCCTCCGTATCGGGATCAAAGATCCTGATATCCAAAGTCTCGTACCCAACTGCCAACATTGTCCCTTGGTTATTGTACTGAATACAGTTTATTGGCATTCGAGCATTCCCCTCATTAATTGTTTGTAAAATTTCACAACTTTTACATCAATAATATATATACAATCATCAGTAGAAGCTACAGCCAGTTTGCAGCGATCTGGTCGGGGATCAAAGTCAAAGCTACAGGCGGAACTGATTGGATCTTCTAGTAGATCAGGACACACAGTACAGATGTTCTTCTGACTGTTCTTATCCAGAACAAACAGTTTCCCTGAACCAGCACAATATAAACCCACAGCGAGAAAATGGCTGTCTGGAGACCATCTACACTCAACCTTGTCACTGAAGAACCGGTCGCCTACAAAACCAGGGCAAAGTAAGTGGCACTTCAGATCTTCTCCTTGCATTATCCCAAAGTTGTTGAAGTTATTCATTCGGATGAAATAAAAGTTCTGGCCTCGGAAAATAGTTGCAAGATTTATCCCATTAGGTGCAATGGCAAAATATTTACAGCTGCCTCCAACAAAAGACGCTGGTTGTTCATATACATGCTCATTATTTAATCCAATGACCTTGACCCCTGCAGAGCTTGGAATGTATGCGATATACTCTCCTATAGGGTGAGGTTGAATTGTTGGATGTGTAGAACTTGATATCCCCTTGAAGTGAACACAGCCTGGAAAACATTAAAATAATGTAAGGTCAAGGTTACAATTTGAACTCAAATTTGAATTTGACAGAGCATTATAAGACATTAATTATATATTTCAATACTAAACTTGGGAAAGAAGCGTACATTTCGTTTAATGGCTACACAATAAAATTTCTTGACACAAACCTATGGGTTTTCTGCCGATGTCATACAAGAAAATCTTTCCTGCTGGCATCTTTGAGGCCACAAGCCAGGGACGGTTGACCCGAAATGTGTAGGGGGTGGTGGTGACGGCCAGGTGACGGTCATTGTAAGGCAGGAACTGGGCACTGGTCCACCAGATGGTGTCAGCAGTCACTGTACCTCTTGCTGAATAGTAGACAACATGCAAAATCAACTCGGTAATATATTTGGTTTACGGATTGACTGACTTATACTGAATAAAGTGTACAATAAATAAAGTATATTGTGGAAACAGTATGCAATTAGAAAAACATAATTCTAAAACTTGGGGATTCAAAAATTAATGAGTGAAATGTCTTGTTTGATATTGAAAATATTCAATCATATAAATAACTGAACGATGGTTGATAGTAGTGTAAATATTTATCTGATTAATGATGACAGCAAGAATATTGATTTTTGATCAGTGAAACCCTAGTAAGCACCAACATGGTGGAGTGCCCCTTTCTGCATCAGCATCTTCATCTGGATCACTGTACAGAAATATCAGTGCATTTATACGTACCCAGAACTGGTGGCAGGGCCTTGAAGGACGCCACCAAGCCTTGTTTTGTCTGGGCGTGGACACCAGGTGGACAGGGTCTGAAGGGCACACACGGGTAACACTTCTCGTTGCTTTTCTGGCAGGCAAGCAGGGACTGTAAGGACGAAGGTGCCACCCCCATTGCTGTTTACATGCCTTCCTGTGGACATGAACACACTTACTGGAGTTTGGCTGGTGTTGGGATTTATGGTTTCAGGACCCAGGATGGGGAAAATATTCACTGTCAACAATATCATTGACCATCCAGCAGATGCTGTGATAAATAGCGTAGCTATATAGATCCACAGTTGGATGCCATGTTCAGAAATAATATCAATAAGGATTTTAACAGTCCACGAGGTACAGTAGGGATTATTACAATGCCACACACTTACACCTGTACAAAAGGTTGATTGTGTTTAACGCCACACCCCGCAATATTCCAGATATATGGCTGCAGTCTGTAAAGAATTGAGTCTGGACAAGACAATCCAGTGATCAACAGCATAAGCAATTGGGATACAATGACGTGCCAACCAAGTTAGTGAGCCTGACCACCCCATCCCATTGGCCGCCTTTTACGACAAGCATGGGTTACTGAAGTCTCCATTGTAGTACAGGGGCTTGTAATGGGAAAAACCTAGTATCAATGCATATATATTGTCCCTGCCAGAGTTTCCACTGCACAACAGACTTTTATCTTGTGGTAAGTCCCCAGCAGTGACAATATATGTTATAGTTCATATGAATACACTCATATTCCAGCCAAGGCCTACATCGAGCACACATAGTGTAGTCCAGCATATAACTAGATATAAGGTGTGCTCAAAGTCATTGCCTGAATACGATATGAACTGGACTATATATCATCTAGTCATATGCTATATATGTTAATGCTAGTCATTTTCGTTAGAAATTCCTGTGCATTGTATACTATATTGATAATATTTTGTTAATTAACATGCTCAAACAAATCACTGCAAACACTCTTTCATTTTAATTCTGGTCATATTTTCATCAAAGTTATTTATATCATTAAAATATAAACTGAACGTTCAATAATAAATGCCAAATAAATGGTTCTGCTCAAACAGATCTAGATATACCTTCTTGTTCATAATGTAAACAATGGTTTGCGCTGTATGTAAACAAAACATAACGTCCTTGGCCTTGCTTGTAATGCAGTTAAATAACCACAACAGTGAAATCGCTATGTCATGGCACAAACTTACTCGGGCCAGAAGCCGGGAATTAACCATGTGCACTGCAACCTATCGCTGAAACAGCTGCAGAGACAGCAATCCGTACGCGTTGTCAGTATCTTACATCAGGTGTATTTCTTTCTGCTCCACTTATGCTCCGATTTACATGACAGACTCAAAGACCACGGGTATCCTGTTCCGGACTCAGGACAGTTTGTTGTCGTATTTCCATGACACCAAAACCGGAAGTACATATAAACCGGACGATGCAGATATTCGGTTTTTATTCTGACGAGGGGCATGTGCAATCTCCTCTTTTACATTCTGTCGTAACAGAATTAGTGACCGATGGTTTAGGACAAATTCTATGAACTTCAAAGATATTAATTAATTAATTTTTTTCAATTATCATGGGTTGTCGCTGTACATGAAAAATGTAAATACATGTATAAGGTAATTGTGTGATGTGTAAATAATGAATAATGTGATATAAAAACTGAAGATATTTAAAATACAAATATTCGTATGTGCATTTCACAAACAATCTCAAATGGCGTTTCTAAAGCGGGAAAGTATATAAATGTCAGAAGTGAGATTTTAATCTTCCAAAACTAGCTTCTATATGAGATTGTGCTTGTTAGAGACCAAACGATACAACTGGAATAAAATTGTTTCTAAGATGCCTAGCGGTTAGAACAATCGAAAAAAAAATACATTATCAGACAATAAAGGTATAGTTTTTTGATGACGTAACAATTGAATGACGTTATCCCGTCACTGCGCCATTCTAGCGTGCCCCCTCGTAATCGAACCATTTTACATTACGTCACAATGTAAGAGACGTCACGATGCATGTCAGTTGTCATCGCCTCGTACGGCCTCCAACAGTAAACTACACCGATGCATCCAGTTTCTTGGTTTGCTGTTGCTTTACGCAGCTAACATCACTGGTGGAAACATTACGTTTATGTTTTACGACGGTTAAAATGTGTCATTTCGACTCACAAGTTTTCAGCGACACGGTAACGTTCGTAATGTTTACATTCCCACAATGCAATTGTGGAATGTCGCTTGACTACTCAACTTCCTCTGGATGTACTGATCTAAACTTACGCTGGTAGTAGAAATGCAACGTTCATATTGCCCCATATGGTTTACGTTAATGACAGATGTAATTAAAATAATTCAGAGAAGATATTTAATCCGAACGTAAACCGTCATCAAACTGTTATCATTTGTTTTTTTTTCTGGTAACGTTCGTCTTAACGTAGGGGGCAGACACATCAATAGAACAGCGCGCCAGTTAGCCCTGTGCGAGGATTCTTAATTTAGGTCACCGACATCGTCGTTTGTTTTCTGCCTTAAATTAATCGTAATTATCTTTAGAAAGTATTAAATTTGGCATCTTAGAAAAGAAATACACTTCGCCCTACCACCATGTATAGTGTAATAAAACACACTTTCGCCCTGAACTATTATAACGTTAACCCCCTGGCTGCCGAGTTTTTTTTCAGGCGCACATTTTCATACGGTTTGAAAAGTGATCGTTGTGCGAGAATTGCGCTCGCGTGGTCCTGGATCTACGTACGGCTATAAAATTACACAGAAATGTAGAATATTAAATTTCCTATCCGTTGGTATAAATATAAGTGCAACTACCTCGGCGGTTTGAGAAATAGACACTGCTAAATGTTGTCCAATTTTTTTTTATGCGTTAAAAAACAGTAATTTTATCCGCTTTTTATCGCGCACCGATAAAAGCACTGTGCTACGAATTTTTTAATGTGGCATCTTTGCGGAAAGTGTTAGCGAAGAAAATACAGCTTGATATCTGAACGACATAAGTGTATATGAATTGGGTTTATGTGCTTGTGCATAACGTTATACGCTCAACATTAAAAATGACTCGCAATAAATGTCAAAAATGGATTTTCTTCTATGACGTCAAACGACGACAGAGAGGTCATACACATATAATGATAAGGGGGCATAACTCCGTTATGCGTAACACTAGGTCCATGTAACTCAGATCACTTGGAGAGAATTTGTTGTGGATACGGACGCTATATTTTCCTTATTTTATGTTCATGGTGAACCAAACTATCCCAATTCAAAGTTCCCCAATGTGAGCGGATGCAGTTTGGTAGTTTCACAATTTACAAGAAAAATGACAACGTATTACATGTGAAAGCACGTAATAGCGATTTGGATGGCCCTATCCGATATATAAGTTAGCTCTTAGATTCCCATATTGTCCTGTTTGTGTAGATGTATTTTGACTAATTTTGCATCGTTATTACCAGAGTACTAGCCATATCTTCAAATGTAATGAAATTGCTCAAAATAATACACCATTTTAGTTGACGTCATTGCTTGTTTTATGCATTTTGCGACGTCGGAAAAAGACGACACTGGTATGCTGTTTAGTACATATCTCACCTAATTTCCTTTAATTGTGTGAAAGGTCTCGGCTTCTGTGTCAGAATTTAAGACTCTTTAGACAAAACATAAAATGATTGATTTTTCCATTTAAATAGTGTCCTGAATATATCAACAATTAGACAGTTTGACTGTGTATCTTTTTTTGTGAGAAACACGCGCACCTGTGTGGCATCAATTTAACGTAAATGAAAAATAACATTTCACAACACCCGAATATTTTGTTTAGGATAAGAATTTTCTTTGTTTATGATTATGTAGCTATTTCTCTTCATAAGTATGCAATGGAAGATGCAAAAAGATAGCTTTTTATATATGGAACTAGTACGTACTATATCTTAGAATATGGATGTAAGATTTGTCCAAATTAAGACATGACATGGTTTATATATTTTTAAACAATTTTCGTATAAATATAGTTAGAGTTTGATATCCTGTCATCACAATATTTTTAAATCGAATATGAATTGATTATATTATCGAAAACAATGATAGTGAATCATAAAACGTTTCCGACAAACGCGCACCTGGCCAATCAATTTACATCATTGTTTTCTCTATAAACCGACACACAAATGTATAAAAAAAAACAAGACAATTCCTTTAAATATGTGTGCATATACATTTCATACCATATATAAATCATTTTCATTAATATTATCAGTTTTACTTATAAGGTTGAATTAAATCGCCGTTCATTAACCTGTTCATGTGAAACTGCAATATTGGTCCAAATGCATTGAATATTGTACATCATCGGAACTAACGCAATTGCAGTTATGGCTACGTTTGATCTTCTAACACTTGTGTAAAGGTTTAGAATATGGTGTATTGCACTAAATATGTCAATTTCCTGTGTAAATATGATTCAAACAATCAAAAACTTTCAAAGAATAAAACACCGTAAACCCTATACGCACGTATGATATGATATTGAACAAGGCTAAATGTGGATACTGAAGTCAGTTTCATGAAAAAGTATCTGAACTATACGCAAAATATACACCATAATACTGACAGTGTAATCGGAAGGATTGGGCGATTGTGTTTACTCTTGTTCAACCGACCTTCACCTCAAAGAAATTGCCTAATATGTACAACAATGTTGACGTATGACATCACTACCGGTGACCGATTTCTTACAAAATGGCGGCTTTGCTGACAAGGGTACACAGGATTTTGCGAGGACCCTTCCATTGATTCAGGGATCATTTGTCCATAAATATGAGATGTAAGTAATCAGAATGATTCTGACTATCTGTGTATTGTTATATGTTTTATCGTTTTCACTAAAAGTAAGAGAAAAGACAGAAATCCAGATAATTACCGTTGTCGTTCTGCGTGATTTTCCGTCAGTCATGGCGTCACGCTGCACGGAAACTTTGACAATTTCTTATGAATTATCAAATCATTGCATTGTATCTATTTATAATTTCCTATTTCTTGCTACGATACTCTTTCCATGCATATTCCAAAGGTATTGAGCCATTGCAAGCAATGAATAGACGGATGAATGTTGGAAAATTTCAGAAAATGCTACACAGTGTAAAATAGGTTTTTGTCTTTGTTTACATTTCGAACCAGCGCAGTCTTTCGAGCACAGCGTTCGTTTTCACACCAAATATGTTTCGTCTCATTTTATCTAGACAGTTGGCATTGGTGACAAAGACCACTTGCAGTTTGAGTCTAAAATGTATGGGGAGTTTATTGATGCATTTTTCGAAGCTGAATATGAAATATACGTGATGTAATATGCGTCTCAATACCGGCCTTCGCGAAACGTGATTTTGTAAACACTATCCAATATGGCGGAAAGCGCTCTACGGCGTTCGTGTAAGTGCATTTTCGAAAACATCCCAACCGATTCTAGATTCATCGGCAACGTTTCAGAATTTTACTTAGCGATTTCATGTAAAACTGATATGAGTGATCATGAATATCTTATTTTTGAAATTCAATACTCCCAGTAATTATCCGGTTTTCACATTTCAAAACATACAGCAAATAACGCTGTGAATCGCGATTTCGTACTCTGTCAAAAATGGCGACATTTTCGATGAAGCCTATTTTGAAAGGTCATTTTCAGCACTTGAACTTTGTCTAAAATAATAGTGGATGGTATCAAGAAACAGGAAATTTCCCGAAGAATTCGAAACTGTGAAGTGTATTTGTGTGCGTGGGATATTTTGATTTTTATCGGACTTGAAATTGAGGGTTGAAGGGGGAAGGACATATATGTCCCTGTGGCATCCAGGGGGGTTAAAGCACTCGGACGCAAGCGTCCTCGTGCTTTAACTATAATAGTTCAGGGCAAAAGTGTGTGTTATTACACTATACATGGTGGTAGAGCGAAGTGTATTTCTTAATTCACAATGATTTGCAGACCATTATGACGTCATTGTTACCTTGACGTCACAATCAAAACATAAGAAATTTCACTCCATCTGATGCTGGTTTCAACACTGATTATATAACTGTTTCCAACCATAAAAGCAAGAAAAGATCATTTTGGATGATGAATAGAAGCTCACGTTCGAGTCATCTGATACATAATCATCAGCTCTTGTCCATAAAGTTTTAAATTCCCCATGAATCCCCGATGTTATTATCTTCTATTGAATAGTGTTGATATATTTGATATACTAGGTGCGTTTCTGTGTATTTTCCTCTTTGATTAATGACGTCACATTATTATCCACATGGTCAACGTATATGTAGTTGCATACTAATCTCGTACGTCACACGAGTGTCGTATCGCGTTGACCTGTGTCGTAACGACTTGACCTGAGATTCTAACGATTTGATTGGATAACCGATGACCTCTTAATTAGGTCACATTCTGACGTAACTATTTTTTCATTCATAACAAACACGTGAATTCATTCATTCTACAACTTAAATGCATTGTGGGAATGTAAACATTGCGAACGTTGCCGTGTCGCTGTTTAATTGTGAGTCGAACTGAGACATTATATCCGTCGAAAACCATAAACGCAATGTTTCCACCAGTGATGTTAGCCGAACGAAGCAACTGCAAACCAAGAAAGGGGGTGCTACGGAGTAGTTTACTGTAGGAGGCTGTACGAGGGGATGACAACTGACATGCATCGTTACGTCGGTTACCAAGGCAGTGACGTCATTACAGTGTGACGTCATGCAAATATTGTACTACAGTACAAAACCCTTCCGCAACCTCTTTATGAAACCGGTTTCGGTTTGAAACCAAAAAAGCCCCCAAAATACGCTATTTTGTCAATTAATGCATGCAAGACGTGGGTAATAAATAAAATACCACACTCGGTCTCATTACATACGAATTATACGAAACGAGTGTCCTTCCTATTTACATACGAATTATACGAAACTCGTGACCTTCCTATGTTATCTGTGACCTCGCTTTCGCTCGGTCAGATACCATAGGAAGGACACTCGTTTCGTATAATTCGTATGTAATGAGACCTCGTGTAGTATTCTCTATATATGATGTCACGGCGTATCAGTGTCGACGTCATTTTGTCCATGTATTACACGCTGTGTTGTTCTAGGATGGGAAATTCACAGACTAGTGTATGGAATTGGTTGAAATCTCACAATTGATGATTGCTTCATTACCAACGAACAATCATCGAAAAAAATTGGTTATTTTCCTATCCAGGTTGTTATTGCAGATATGTATAACATGATGCAACTTCTACGTTAAATTGATGACTGATATATCATGAACATAAACTTCCTGGAGTCTTAGAGAAATATTCAGTCATGACTTTTCAGATAGTGAAGTAAATTATACACGTTTTCAGGTCCTGACAACTTCTAAGATACGTTCCATTGTCAAGTATTTCAAAGACTAAACCAGTAGTTCCAAAATCGTTTATGTTCGATTATGAGAAAATGTGATCGATTGCTTGGCCGTTTTGTCACTGCGACCAATTTTCGATTATATCAATTTATCGGAACACCACTATCACAGACACACACATAGAGTGAGTGAGTTTAGTTTTACGCCGCACTCAGCAATATCCCAGCTATATGCCAGCGGACTGTAAATAATCGAGTCTGGACCAGATAATCTAGTGATTGACAGCATGAGCATCGATCTATGCAATTGGGATACGATGACATGTGTCAAAGCCAGCGAGCCTGACCACCCGGTCCCGTTAGTCGCCTCTTACGACAAGCATACGTTACTGACCTTCCGCGCGACTTAGTCCGCTCTAACATACGAGGGTTGGGTAAGAAGTGAACAGCCAAGCAAACAAAGAATGTGGTACAGGGTTGACAGTGTGCGCGTGTTATGTTCAATACGTTCTACGTCTGTGAGCAGTGGAGGAAGAGACCTTCGATTATACAAAAATCGTGTGATTCCTGCAGACTGCACATGCAAATGATCTGTATGTAGTGTTACAGTCAATCTGCCAAACCAATCGTTTAAGTTATAAGATGAAACACACACACAAAAATAAAGTGAACACTTTATTTATCCAGTTTCAACATACCGCTTTGCATTATGTATACTTGAGACTTGAATGACACCGGTTGTTGCACAGAAGATTGTTCTTATAGCATTTGCATTTCTTGTTCCCACATCTCTTGCTACCAGCACAGTTACACTTTACCAAACCCTGGCCTCCTGATAAAGACTCGGCTCCAACAGCAGTACGAAGGGATACTGTAGTTTCAGTGTTGACTTCTGATAAAGTTAAGAGTTTCTTTTGGCACAAATCGAACTGGTTCCTCGAGAACTTGCCTTGGAGGACACCAGCAGTGCAGGCGATTGTATACTGTCCGTTGTCACTCACAGTGGTCATCACGCCCAGAATGTTTCTCGCATCACCACGACCACGGTCTACTGCTGGCATGGGAGACAACATTCAAAACAAATACCTTACATTTGATGGATTGACTAAAACTGTTCAGGCAATCAGTCTAACTAGATCTCTATCTTTTTAGTCATTTGACCAAATGACTGAAACATTTAGTCTTTTGACCAAATGACTGATCGTTTTAGTAATTTGACCAAATGACTGAAATATTCAGTCATTTGGTCAAATAACTGGTTTGACAGATTGACTGTAACATATACACACTTCCGTTTAACACCAACAAATGTACAAATGTACGAAATACTGTCATGTATATCCGTGGTTGGTTGGTGGACTCTTTGCGTCAATAAACCATCAAACCTGAGACAGCTGTGAAGGTGACGACTTGGGTTTTCTGTCAGACCAAATGGTGGACTACCTCCGAAAAGAAGAATAATGACAATTATTATGGATATACAACTTCTTTAATTCTGTGGAGGCGACGTTTCGACATAGATTCTAATGTCGTTGTCAAGCACACTGCTTAGAATCTATCAGGGCTAAAACATCCTGTAAAAATCGTGGCCTTAACTCACTAAGTTCACACTAACCATCGTTCGCATTAACCAGATTTGCCATTGTCAGATTTCCACCTCTTTCAAAACCATTACGTAAACGCGTCAGTCTGCTTAAGGGGATGTATACTACCCATCAAAAGTTTAGACTCACTTAAAGCACTCGCTATATGTTATGTATATACATTGTATATACATATGGTTACATCGAAGATGAATTTCTCCACTAACTTGGGGGAACCAACTGCAAACCTTATGCAGATGAATTGCACGAGTATCAAGCATCAAATTGCTGAAAAAACGTGCAGATATCGTGCATGTGAACAGCTGCGTTTTTGTGTAAAGTTTTGTTAAGAAATCGCCAATTTTCACTGAGTTTCATCATTTATTGAACTCATGACAGTAATGTTTTGAATGTTACGAATTTGTTTTACAATACGTCAGTTCATGTGTAAACAGTACCTTTAAACAGTATGGAATATTCTGCAAAATCTAATTTAGAACAGTTGCCTGAAGTAAGTGGCTAAATGTACACCAGTGAGTCTAAACGTTTGATGGGTAGTATATGACAGTGCTGGGAGGAAACTTTCTACAGAAATGTGTGGACCTTGCTGAACAGCAGCTACAAGCCAAATGCTCCAGTGCATCCATCCAGGCCAATGTTCAAGATTGGCTGTTACCAGCATGACACATTACTTCCTGTCTTGTGAGAATTTACTGTGGAGAGTTGCCCACGTCAAGAGCCCCTGGTTGTTTGAGTGGATACTGCTTATCATCACAGTCATAATTACTCATGCTATATCAGACTGGTGCTGAGTGCACAGGACTGTGAAGCCTCTTACAACCATAAACTCACTCACTCACTCACTCAGAACACAACAACCAAACACCTGAGACATCATTCTTGTTTTCATCTTTATTTTATTTGATAATACCATATATGGTACAGATTGTAATTTTAGCATAATGAACATGTAAATCCATAACAAAATAAAGATATATAATATGTAGTATGATATAAGTATAGCATCACACAATTCTGTGATTACAACTATGTAAATACCCTAAGCCGTGACCTGAATAATAAAACCTGATGGTATACACGTACTTGATCATTGGCTAAACACAGCCATAACATATTCATTATAACTAAATGATTGACTCTGCACGACTAGTTGTTCATTGGATTTCATCAACTTCTGTCAACATTATGATGCAATAAGCACTAAAACCCGTAATTACATGAAGAACTGATAAGTGAGATACATATTGTATGTTTTTTATATAGGCAGTTTGTGATAGTTACCTGAGGAATTGTATTTTTCCTAACCGTTAAGTGGGATTTCACCTAACTCTATCACAATCCAAGGTTAGTTTATCTTGCCATTTCGTACATGACATACAGGGGGTGTCATTAACTTTGTCTTTAAATTATTATTGTTATTTTATTTCTTATTTTTGGAAGGGGGGTCGTCTTTCACATTGTACATGCTTCTCCATAAAAATCATCCCCCACTAGCCATTCATTATGAACTATACCCTATAAGGCACATGCGAAAGACAGTCACATCATATTTCAGACTGATCTCCCTTGTACAGAAAATCTTTAGATTAGCTCAAACAAAAAGTGTTAGAAAGTCATCATGTCATGGTCCCATTAGTACCCAGTATAGTTAGACTTTGTATTAACATGTGACAGTAAAACAAGCTGACTAACTTCAAGGCTTCAACTTCATACTGTATCACAAGGTAGATCATGTATTGATAGACAACATATACAATGATGATGATCATATGTAAAACGATCTTAAAAGATATTGTCAAATAATATTTTCTTGAGTCTCAGCTACTGTTATGACACATACAACTGACTAAATCTCATGACAAGTTCAACCATGGTGAAAATATCAACTGTGTTTGGAGATGTGATAAACAGTTTGTATGGAAAGAGAACAGGGCCTAGATTTTCAAAGCTCTCATTACGCTAAGATAGTCGTAAGTGCCATACATTAACATTACACATTAACTTACCATTATCTTAGCACAAAGAGAGCTTAGAAAATCTAGGCCCTGGTATTCTATTTATCACATATATTTTTCAGTGTTCTTCACGAGTTTACCCTACAAATCAAAGCATCAATTGCAGCACACTCAAAGTTATTTTGACATGCTTGCAATCTCATCAACTGATGTCCCACTGCTCACTACTACTACAACATGAATTTCTATTTGAAATTGTCATTTAATTTTATTTCACAACATATTCAGAAAAATGCACTTATTAACCTCTGAATACAATATAAACATGATATAGCATCTTAAATAGAGACAGATGGCAAGGGTAGACAGGGCTCGATTTAGTTCTTTGATACTTGCACTGGTGCAACCTAAAATTACAAAGTGCAACCTTGTTATTAGTCTAACTTGCACCAGGTGCAAGTCAATTTTGAGTGGGTAAACCTCTGAATAAAACATCGAAATAATAATAGCATATTTCTTTCATTACATATTCCAATAAAAGCAGTGCAACTGGAATTGGGCTGGTGCAAGTAGGTTTTTATCTTAGGTTGCACCCAGTGCAAGTAAGTTAACATCTCTTAAATCGAGCCCTGGTAGATATCACACCAGGTTATTCCAACAATGCTTTTTCTAAAATAAAAAAATCCCAGCATAATGCATCTGTCATGTTTAAATATATCAATACATCAGTGAATCCTGATACCCTAAATGGAAATGGCTTCACAAAATGGCTACACCATATGGATGGTATCTGATCAACAGATTTCTTGGCTGGATATGTTGTGTTGGTAAATAAACTGAAGCTAACTAAGCGTATGTTGTAAAACACCCAAACGTATTCAAGCAAAAGCATTTCTTAAACAAATCAATGATCAACTTATTCAACAAATATTCAAACCTGTATAAGAAATTAACTGAGCTAAAACAGTTTTTCTCATTAGAGCATATCTGAGTGCTCTCTGCCTTCTTAAACTTTAACCAACCATTGAAATGACAAATAAGAAGTCCGCACTAAAGATCAGAAACAGCCACCTACATTTTGATGGCACTTTTCAAACTGGCGATTTCCAATCCCGACTATACTTTGAAAAATATAACAAAAAAGCTTTCGATTTATTTGAAAACTGAGCTGAACATTGTGTAATGTCTAATAGATGACAATGGCTAAATGTCAGCACTTCCCATGAGCTATGAAAATTCTCTTTCATTTCAAATGTATATCCCATTTATCACAAGTGAAAGATAGACAATGACTTGAACAGAATCAGTTGTACAACCATAACTGTCTTTTTGAATACCCAGTGTTAACCTTTTTTGAGGTTATATTAATAAGAAACACATACCAACGGTCTCCTTCCCAATCTAGTAAACACCCTGCTTCATTGGAGGCCTAGGGAATGGTGTTATGACATGACACATGATTGGATGTCCCCAGATTTATTTTCAGTGATAATGAGAACTAACATATGTTCTTAACAGAGATTGCAATATTGTAGTCTAAGGGCGTAAAAATCTGTTAACAATACAATCACAGCAAAGATTCCAATGTTGATTCTTTTGAACACCAAAACAATCAGATTGTAAATTCTTGACCAGAATTTTTCCGTAATGTCTTGGTCATTGGATATCTCTAAAAGCCAAAAATTCTTGGAAGTCCTTATAACAAACCACTTATGTAATACACCTTCATGAAGAGCTAGGTTTGAATTGAACTCATTAGAAGCAACTAGTGGATCGGATGGTCAGATTCGCTGATGTGGTTGATGAACACCTCAATTCCATAGACCAATGCCCATTCAGTTCATCATGGTGTTGTCTGATACAGACTTGATAATTAACAGACCTCTGTTACATAGCATGAATATTGCTTGCTGCAGCATTAACATGATTAAAGGTCACATGCAACGTAAAACACAACTTTGCAGATTCTGATACCTTTCGGTATGGACATAGCGAAACAAATCGTCAAAAATGCAAATTCAACTTATAAAGTTGAAAAATAACGCGATGAAAAAAAACGCGCGAAATCGGAGTTCAAACGTTTCACTAATTTTCCCCAGACTTTTCTGGGGAAAATGGGTTTCAACAGCTGGGCTGCGCTCATAGCACGTGCGCAAGTAAATAGGTTCGCGCAGCTTGGAAGGCGGGTTGTCGGGTGAATACTTTCGGTGAAGGCTTTGGTGTGAGCTATTTTTCTAATGTTTTGTTGATATCTCACAGGCGTGAGCTTTTTATATGTTATGACAGTAAATTAACTGTTTATATAATTTCACCACACGTTCTTCTTACCGAGTCACTTTCTCAGTTTGATACTTAAAAGCAATGTCATTATTTAGCGTTGACAGAATTTCTAACTGTGATATAGATATGTCGTTGTCACAGACAAAACTCAATGTCTTGTTTTATTGACACCTGTGTGTCTGCCTGCCTGTCTGCTAATGACAATATTCAATACACAGCTGCTGTCACTGACCACATGCAATTTGAACTTAACACCAATCAGGCTATACACCATAAACAAAACGCATTGATTTATGGCCCGAGTTCGGTCTCTGTCACATTATGTAATTACACGGACAGGCAGGTGTGATACTTGAACACATGACATGTTATGATGTCTGTTGATTGCAAAATGTTATACACAAAAAATGAGCATGTATTTACAAAACCCAACATCTCTATATATACACACACAATGAGCCGTGAAGGCGGCATCTGCTAATGAACCAGCCGTTACACTTGAGTGCACACCCACCCGCTCTAACTGGGTTCGGTATCCCGGCTGCTTCGTTTCGAGGGAGGTAAACCCAAGTACAAAATATTGCACTTTTGATTTGCGATTATACACATATAATTTTGTTTATTTGTTTTTTCATAATCAGCAATGCATATTATATGTCATGAAGAAGTGATAATTGTGTTTTAATTATGTTTGATTCTTTGATCCTTTAAGCAACAAACAAACAAATTCTGTACTGCACAAGACTGCAAAACTGCGAAATTCTGCAATGCCATTTTTCAGCAATATATTTGTGACCAGGATATTTCATCCCACTGAATTAATTATATTTTGGAATATTTGAGATCAAGTCTGATACTATTTTCCGTAATAAGGAGGCACATGGAAATAGATCACACTAGAGGCAAAGTAGCAGTAAATATTTGCCATGTCAGTGAGTTTTGGAAATCAACTGGTGGTTTAAACAAATGTGGCCTAAGTGATTATCTAAGGTTTTCATTCTCCACTCTACTTGACAGCCTTTCCATAGATACCTGGAGTGCTAGTCTTGAACATGTGAATATCAAAATGTGTCAGGTCAACTTTTGAGAAACCAGCTTGATGGATGTCATTCCAAGACTCCCTGTTAATGTTGCAACCATCCACCATCTTCTTCCACATTGGGTTGATCAAGTTCTGGATCCTCCTCTTGAACCTACCCTTCTTTGATGCCACATGTTCCACAAAGTAGAAGATTCCATTCTGTAATTACAGACAGATCAATGGTTATGCAATGCCATTTCACGATGTAATTTCGGTATGTTCTGACACCATTATCGAGCATGTCACATCAGTTGCTTGAAAACAGTGTTACAACATCCACCAAAAGATTGCTCATAATTGGAATAAAGAAATGGTGCATGCTTATATCTAAAGTCTTGCTTTCTCTCAAAGAATTTGATATTTATTCTCAAGGTGTATCTCTCAAAGAATTCGATATTTATTCTCAAGGTGTAATCATATTAAGCCATGCAAATGAAAGCCATGTCACGTTTTTTCTGCGTATAATTTGAACATTTTCAACTGATTTTTCAAACAGTAACATGGATGTGTGTGGCTTTTTTGACAGTGACACAGAGTGTAGATAGGTGCCCAATTAGTATCATGAAAACCATGAATAAGATTTTAATTACTAAATGGTATTACTTTTATTAATTATTAATTAAAAACATATATCATATCTAAGTAAAACTTAAAAGCAATATAAAAGTGAATCAGCTATGAATAAAATCTGGGTTAAGTAAACCCCTGTCCACCAAAGAAATTTGGCAGAAATTATTTCCCAATCTTGGCATCAGTTCAGCACTTACTGGTTTCAATATTCTTAGGACTTCACTTAAAACAGCCTTGACATCCCTCACAGTGCACAACACCAGAGTACAGACCACAGCATCACAACTGTTGTCTTCAACCTCGGGCATACTTTCGGCGAATCCCACCACAAACTTCTTGATGCTCACATTTGGATTCCGAAGGTGCACATTCTCTTCTAAGTAAGTTTTGTTGTAAGGATTTGGATCCAAGCAAATTATTTCTGAGCCTGATGGAAAGTTCTTGAAGTTCATGCCACTTCCTGAGCCGATTTCTAGCAGCTGTAAAGGACGGTTTGCTTTGCTTGCTTGTGAATTCAATTCAGAAAACACAACTGCTTTCTCATTTCGAATCCGCTTATGTGTCTTCTTTAAAAACCTATTCCCCATGTATGCTGTGAAACGCAAGCGAAATTGACGCAGTTTCTTTCTTGAAAGTGCAACGACAACCACGACAGTGACAACTGGCAGTAGATATTTCAGAAGAATACCTCTAGCAAAAATGTCTTCTAGCGCCATTTCAAAGCTTCCAAGGTTTACGTTGTTTTTTTCAGTAAAATAGAGACGACGACCGTTTTTTCACCTGTCTACCTGCTCAACATCATGTGTTTGAGAAGGGAGCTAACTCCCGAAGGCTTACGTTCCCGAGCACTCGGTTCATTTCTGAAACCGATGCAACTACATTGGTAAATTTCAGGTCGTAAAATCCGTTAAAAAAAATTGTTTAGTTCAACATGTGCTTTGAGAATGAGAATTGTTGTTTTTCTTTTTCTTATTTTCTTTTGTTCATGTATTGGTGTAATTCACGAATGTCCCATTGGTGTGGATACGGTTAACAGATGGACAATTACATTTGTAGTGCAGTCATAGGCGCTGAAATAGGTTCACTCTGATTGTATTTCTATCTTTGTCAGCACCATAGTGATAGTGATAGGCCTTGGTATAAACAGAGACCATATATCGGTATATGATCTCTGGTATAAACAAATCAAAATCACTTTGTGAAAAGGCCACAAAGTCTCAACGTGAAATAGGCCACATTAATTTGTACTTCATACGAAGTCTGTTTCTAAAAACAAGAATATAAACACACAGAAATTAGTTGTTCTATTAATTAGCAAGCTAATGGCATACCTACTCTAATTTACGCTCGGGCATAATTTAAGTCACTTCAGTGATTTTGAACAACTAAGTTAATTTAATCTACTTAACTAAAACATAAGTTGAAACCGATATCGTTAAATTCAACAGTGTCCTTAATTGGACTTTGTCATTCTCCATTCACGCGTGAACGCGCGATGACTAACATATTGGGACCAGATTATATTACATCTTGCGTAATTGCGACCCAAATACAAAATCCTAAAACGGCGCGTGCATATTTAGATGGAAGCGCCACATGAGTTTAGTCGCACAGAAAATTCTGGAAGAACATGGCGGCTGAGCTGTTTAGGTAGATTGGATACATGTACACACCGCTGTTGTCAGTTTTGTTGTCACTTATGAATTTGGCAATGCAGCTATTTATGCAGGAGTAATAAATGTTTATGCTTTCTCTTTTGCAGCAAGGCAAACGAAGAGTTCGTCAGTGAGAATTATCAGCGCGCAATCGAGGTAAACAAACCTTGTGACTCGTGTGGGCATGTACTGGATGTGTTTTTAAGTCATGTTTTTATTCAGTGAACTGTTGACAGAATGGTGTGTCTTTTGACATGCACATTTGGTGAAATTTGACCGAGCCCATGGAATTTTATGAATCGATATTTTTCGACACGGTTATTGGTATCCTTATCGTCTACATGACAGCAGAGACCATATAATTATATGGTCTCTGATGACAGATGATTGTCACTGAACATATTCAGCAGTTAAAACTGAAAATGAAACAATCTCCTTCCACATACTGAAAGTAGTCCATTGCGTCATCGTTTCCCAAAAAAGAATAGACTCTACTGTCAGCTTTAAACACAAAATACCTTGGTTTCTCCATTATTCGATGACCTAACAAGGTATTGTCAGCTGTCATGAGTGAAAAAGAATATCATCGTACTTTCATAAGTTAACTGAACAAGTGCACTAAAGTGCATACTTTGTCAGGTTGTAACATTATTTAAAACGGACGCTACTGGCTAGCTATCACCGCGTACCGGTTATCGCCAACACATGGCTGTAGCGCTTGCACAGACAGCTTGACTTGTACTTCCGTAGTACTTCTCACATTGACACATCACACAAGCAATAGGCTACTAGAGTTAAAATCAAGGTGTCTGTGCAAGCGCTACAGCCAGGTGTTTGCGATAACTGGTATGCAGCGATAACTGGTCGCTAGCCAGTAGTGAAATCAGTCAAGATTTTTGCAAATACATACAACGCCACCAATATTTGACAACCACGTAATTCACATACAAACAGTCAAGTAATGTGTATTGTATTCAACGAGATGTTTTTAGTCGATAGACGAAAGTTCAATCTCCCCACAACATGAAAGGACTACAACCAATCCGATACAGTAAATAGTAGCTGCAACATTTGTACAAAGGTTGTACCTGTTTTTATCCTCTCTCAGAGTAGCAGTTTCATGGTAGTGGGTGAATAGAAATTCACATGACACCAAATGATTATTACTGGAGTGTAGAATTTCAGGTGGACCCATTGCCCACACACTGGTTTTGTGCACTTGGCCCATTGAACAAAAGTAACACTTGTGCAATTTCCTAACTTTTGAGGTGTCAACTTGCCACAAACACCAATGTCATTGTGAGAGAACAATGCATCAAGAGAATGCTCTAATATGGCCCATTCTTGCCCCCAGCGGCTGTTCCGTCTTCACTCCTCCATGCAGCCCGTGAAGTGCCTGGTGCACTGTCATCACCTGTTTTACTTGGTTGCCTTTTCCTCTGTTCTTTATTATGTCACATGAGTTTTTCGATGCCATTTTCAGTAATGGCCTTTCCTCTGACAGGTTTGCTGACCTTTTTCAAACTTTGACTGAACATTTTCTTATACTACACCCCTTCTCTTACAAAGAATCTCACAGGTTTGTGTCACATCAGCATTACCTCAATTACACTCTAGCATATTCTAATTTTCTGGGCTTCTGAACTCGAATCTCAAGGGAACATGCGAGGTGACTGAACACAAACCTCAAGGGAACATGCGAGGCCACCGCAAACTGAGGGCATGGTCATATCTTTGTGACCTAAATGAAATGATGAACACAGTATGAAGTGAGCCTTTCAAGCATCCATATTTTTCTTTCAGCGACATTGATGGAGAATGTTGAGAAATTCCAACATGTGGATATGTCTAAAACTATGTAGGAAACGTAAAAACAGTGTTAACTTGTTGTTGGTGAGCCCCATGTGTACACTGTACAAGACCCTTACACAAGACACAGAGAAGATGTGTACAGAGTGTTGAAATTTACTGTTAAGTCTTCACTAGGCTCATCAACCCAATCTACACAAAACCCGTATAACAATGAAATCTGAGTAAATTTACAGATGTTTACTAGTTCCACTTGCATATTTGGTGAAATGATGACTTGTATCACTTCATTAATTCAGTTTGTTATTTGTGGTCACTAGAATTGATAACATCTATTTACGAATATTTTTTATAAGTGACATTTAAATGAAACGGGTGTTATTCATCAAAGCGAGATATGCAAAACTGAATATATACAGGCCATGCATATATCTTGTGTCTGTTTGCCAAGGACCCTTACAGTCCCGTTATAAGGCTATATAAACTGGGTCTGGAACAGGTTACCTGAGTACCCAGGTTGGATGAATACTTTTACCACCGAGGTCCTGAAAATCAAAGCTTATTTTCATTTTGTTATTGTATTTGGTCTGAAAGAAAAGTAAGCTTTTTGTCACTTTTTACTCGAAATGAATCAGCTTGCATTAAAAAAGTCTGGAAATTCATTCCAAAGTGTGAACTATGTAGAATATGCCATCTGTTTTTATATGATTTTTATACACATCGCAATTTCAAAAACATTCATTTTCTAGAACATATATTGATTGTCATCCAAACAGTCTAAATATGTCTTTCAAATTTGTTCATGAAATAGAAGAGTACCCTGCCAAAAATCTGGTCATGTTGGTATAGCTGTCTCTGTATCTCTTCAGCTCTATTCTGAAGCCATCCAGGCAGAAGGTGAGAGAGATGAGTTCTAACGTGAACAGAGCCCAGGCCTATCTCAAGCTTGAGAAGTACACAGGTGAGATGGGTTGACCATGGTCCTGATTTGTTGAACTCATGTCCATGGTGTAATATTGTCAAAATTCTACTGTATATCTTATCCCTGTGACTTTTATGGCTCCTTGTAAACAATTCACTCGCATATTCTGTGAATTGACTCGTATCCCTTCATGAATTCCGTTCATCATTCTAGAATCAAATATTCATGCATGTTTTTTAAAAAAGAATGTTTTTACTTGAATTTGGTATTATTTATCAAAGTGAAATATGTAAAATGGAATATATCCCAAACCAAGCAGGATGGTAGTCAATGTAATTTGACATTAATGTGGTCACTGGTGATTGTCGTGATAAATTTACACTGTCTAAATGGTCAAAACCATCCGTGAATGTATTTTGTTGTTGTTTCACTGAATATATTGAATATCCATCAACTGCTCATTTGTTATTGTATTCTTTACTCAATATTTGTATTTGATGCCCAATATTTCTGATATGTGTCATGTTGATTCATTGCAGCTCTAGCGACTTGAGCCATCAGTTTCATATGTAAACAATCTCATTAAAAAACAGATGTTGTACTGTCATCATATTGATCTCATTAAAAACAGATGTTGTATTGTCATACGATCCCAATCTCATTAAAATCAGATCTATTGCTCTAATTAAACGCCAAACTCAGAAAGAAAACCATGGGAACAACAGCTCAAAAAGACAATGCACATAATATGTCTACAAAATATACTCCTCACAACAAATTAAAGCGACAAGTATTTTCAGTGTAATGTATTTATCAATCTGCATAGCGATTTTTGCCGACGCATTACTGAAAGGTAAATATTCAAAGAATACATAACCTTTAGTGACTGTCAATTTGATTTATCTGATAACATTGACAACATCACCCGAACACAACCACCCTCAGAATCAACATGCAAAATGTGTGGCATGGATGTGCTCCACTTTTTACACACTCTGATCGGCGTAAACCCACCTGTGATCATTCCCCTGGCACAACAAGCGGGTCCTGACTTCATGTTTATGGATGATAATGCCTGGCCATGGATGATAATGCCCGAGAAGAGTTTTTAATGATGTTGTTTAGATCAACAACATCACACATATGGATTGGGCTGCAAGGTCACTTGATCTTAATCCCATTGAACATGCTTAGGGCATTATTGGAAGTTGTGTTTACGGTCTCCATGTTCACCCCCAGACTCAGCAGGCGTTACAGAGAGAATGGCAAATCATTCCACAACAGCAACTTTAAAGGCTCATTTGGTCAATGCAAAGACGTGTAGAAGCTTGCATTTGTGCTCATGGTGGTCATACGCGTTGCTGAACACTGCTTCACTGTCCAAAACTGACTTGAACCTTAATGTTAACATTTTGCTCCATCAATGCAGCACATTTTGCACGACTGTTTCACGGGTACATGCTTTAGATGATTTCTAAGTCTATTATTGCTCAATACCATTTCATATCATTTTGTTAATCATGTGTCTATATGTTTCACCTTGCTATTGCATCATTCCATGATTTGCAATTTCAATAAATGAAAATGTAATGAGACTAAAAATTTGTGTTGCTTAACTTTTGTGAGGAGTATATATGCTGCCTGTTATTTCCATTTGGACGCTGTTGTGTCAAAGTTGAAGGAACCTTTTTAGATATTTAAAGTTATCTGAAGTTCACCACAACTGCAAAATGATGACTAAATAAGGGTTATGCTTTTACCAAGATTTTACTTCTTGACTATAGTAGGTTGGGCACTTCAAGGCACACAAAGTTTCACACAAGGGTGTTCGACCATACTGTGTTTCAAGACACCAAAATCTTAGATCTATCTAATCTATGCACTGAGGTTTTAAGCCTGCTGATTGGTTGATTTGATCATGTCACATGATTGAGGGAGGATTTGTCAGATGTACACTTATATCGTATCAGAACAGGATAACTGGTTTTGATGATGAAGCTGAAGTACGACGTTTGTCTTGAACAGGAACACTTATTAAGAAGTTGTCTATCCATACAAAGTGTTCCTCCTCATCATACCAGCTTCTAAATGCCACTTAAAGTAGTCAAATATTTCTCTTGTAGTGTTTGTTAGACAGATGCATTTGGAGCCAGGTTTCCTGGCAGGTGTAGGAAATTAGGTTTAATGATCATCTACAACTTTGATTTTCAGAGGCATATAATGACTGCAGCAAGGCATGTACGATTAAGCCTCAGAATGTAAAAGCACATTTCCGGAAAGGGTATGTACTCTTATTTATCAGAAGCAATAATAAAAAATCTTTCAGACACATCAATAGAACAGTGCGCCAGTTAGCCCTGTGCGAGGATTCTTAATTTAGGTCACTGACACCGTATTTGTTTTCTGCCTTAAATTAATCGTAATTATCCTTAGAAAGTATTAAATTTGGCATCTTAGAAAAGAAATACAGTTCGCTCTACCACCATGTATAGTTTAATAAAAGCACACTTTAAGCCCTGAACTATTATAGCGTTAAGGCACTTGGGCAAAAAGAAATACGTTAAATACCTCATAGCGTCCTCATTCACTTTAACTATAATAGTTCAGGCGAAAGTGTTGCTATATTACTATATACATGGTGGTAGAGCGAACTGTATTTCTTAAATATTTAATGAAACCAACTGATTTATTTGCACCTTGTATTCATTATGACATCTGTGACTGGGAATGGATGGCTGATGAGTGTCATTGTGTCGATACAGTGTGGATCAGTGCCTTTCATCAGTGTTAAGTATGTCTAGTCTTGGGCCTAGATTTTCGAAGGTCTCTTAACGCTAAGATGGTCGTAAGTACCATACATTAACATTAAATTACAACTATCTTAGCTCTCAGAGATCTTGAAAATCTAGGCCCAGACTTATATCTACAGGTTGCTGATAGGATTGGGATGTGTGTGCAGCATATCATAACATTCACCCCATCTCTATGTAGATAGAACCTGTGAAGATCCGGCTTAGAATTGATCTTCAGTAACCCATGCTTCTTGCAAGAGGCAACAAACAGGATCGGGTGGTCAGATTCGCTGACTTAGTAGACACATGTCATGGTGTCTCAATTGAGTAGATCAATTCTCATGCTGATGATCGCTGGATTGTCTGGTCCAGACTAGAATATTTACAGACGACCACCATACAGCTAGAATATTGCTCAGTGCAGTGTAAAACTAAACTCATTCACTATGTAGATAGGCATAACATCTGCATGGGTGGCTAAGATGTCTAATGCACCAAATCCTCCCTGTTTGTGAGTCATGTACTTAAACCATGTCAGGAGGTCAGCGTACCCTCTTATTCACTTGATTGAGCACATGATTCTGGGTGTGTCAGCATCATATCAGTGCTCAACCCCAAGCTACATTCCTTTGGTTCCTTACACATGAAGCTGAATTTTTGTGTGCTTTCTTTTCAGAATTGCACTCTTCCATCTTAAAGATTACAAAAATGCTATTGATGCTTTCCGAGAAGGACAGTCCCTAGATCGTAAGTACTTCTGCATGATGAAAGGTTGTAGAATTAGCATGAAAGTCATAGTGCCCTTGTCATAAGTCCTCATGATATAGGATGAAAGTTTAGGAGACCTCTGTATTCAGTACTGTAACAGCACACCAGAGAGACACCCAGTCATCCTAATTTTGAAGCCTGCAGAACAGATGTCATCAATTCTTTAAAATTTGATTTTCATAAAACCAAAGGGGCTGTAATGAAGTAATTGTGTATCTTTGTTTACAGTATTTCTTGTCTGTGGCTAAGCTACTATATGTTATTTAGCTCTTTAGTCATGGATTAATAACCCTGTGTGAAACATGTTGCGGTGTGATAGCAAAGATGTGAGAGGGGTCAGCTTTGTGCTAATGTGCTGTTAGATATTCCATAGGGTGGTGTGGTAATCTAGCTTTGTTTTTGAAGTTTGTTTTGAAACTATTTTACTGTTCTTCATGGGCATTTCAACAAAAAGTTATTACAGTATTTTTTTACTGCCTGTCCAGACAAGATGAAATGGTTAAATGAAAGACTTTGTGCTATTGCACATGAAGTGATGTTTTTCTGCATTTTCCTGACACTTTTCTGAATTGTTTTGAAAAATTTCGGTAATTTCTATCCATGTGGGTAATAAAGTATGATATTGGTGGTTTTCCAGCAGCAGATTCTAACTATGCAATGTGGCTTGAGAAGTGTGAAGCAGAGTTGCCTCCCTTGACTTCGTCCTCGACAGAAGAGGCATCCTTAGCTCCAACAAAACCTACGACGGAGCCTTCAACGCTGCCCACAGCGGAGCCTCCAACAAAGTCAACAGCAGAGCCAGTCCAGATGCCATCAAAACCAAAAGCAAAGTTTGTCAGCATTTATAGCCTCAACATTCAGTCCTTCACTGTTAATATGTCACAGGTTTTGCACACACTACATTCCATTAACGTCTGTGTGTAGCTCATGGAAATCAGATCAGCCCTTGTCATTACTCAAACATCATGCAAACTTACCATAACCTGACCCTACAGCAGTGACTAGATTCTCCCAGGGCTATGGCTCATGCTGTGCATACGAGTCCAGAAACACTGTCGTGATATGTTCTAAGTCATCATCCATGTGTGTTGTCACCGCTAACTGTCTCACTGGAACGAGGCCATGGTTTCATTCACTGGTTCAAAATAATGACTTTTGTGCCAAATATTTTTGTGTGTTTGCAGGTGATGAAGGAATTATGTTTCCACAACTCTGTGAAGTATTGACAATGTCAGTTCTTTTGCCGTAGGCAAATCTGTATCAACATATATTTTTTCTGATGCTTGACATCAGTGTTATTGTCAATATTGACAAACCATTAAATTGTGTAATTGAAATGTATCAAAGTTTCCAATTGGACACATTTTTAAGTCCGACTTCATGAAGACATTGTTCTTTAAACTCCTTTGGATCAGAAACAGTTTTGTGAGTGAGATCACAAGACAAAAGGTGCAACACTTCTTGCGAAATTATTGTATTAGCCTTGAAACTTGCTGGGACTGCCAATTTGCCTCAAGTTCCTATTAAGTCTATTGCGTACAAGTACGCTTGAAGTTTTGTAAATACTCAATGTGATCTTACATGCGTACACACTGAAATGTCAAATTGTAGCTTGCGTACTGGTGGATAGATAAAATAACTGAAGCATATTGAGAGGTTCTTGCAGTCTCCTTATCGTTTCTCATATTACAGATCAAATGTAAATCACAAACACTAACATTTAAACTTTATTATATTTATAAAATTAATGGAAAATGGCAAAATATCCAAGTTGAGTTTGAGTGAGGTGAGTACAATTTATTTGGTTACTCAAAGGAAAATTAGGATACCCAATTGAGATGAAGACTAGCGAGTACATAACTCAATGACCAAAAAAGTTTTCTGTAGCTCTGTATTGACATGTGCCTGTTGGTGTAGTGATGTTGACGTGTCTGTTGGTGTAGTGACGTGTGTCTGTTGGTGTAGTGATGTTGACGTGTCTGTTGGTGTAGTGACGTGTGTCTGTTGGTGTTTCAGACATGACTGGTACCAGACTGCTACCCATGTCATAGTTACTCTGCTGATTAAGAATGTGGCCAAAGAAGACTTCACTGCTGACATAAAAGAACACACTGTAAGTAACAACTGTCACCACGGTCTCTTGTTGCTGTGTGTGAACCAGCCGACAAACAGCAGGGAAGTGAGTGAAGCCAGAAGTGTACATTGAACAGGTGCTTGTAATTTCGTCAGGCATGAACAGTTGTCGCTTTAGTCCCATGGCATCAGGAACTCTTTCAATCTATGTCCAACCTTTTGATTTGACTTTCCCTTGCTTGTCTCCAACATCATGTTCCATTGATGCTGGTGTTTTTGGTTATCAATGACCTCAATGTGAAAACACTGATGGCTTCAGCCCTCAACTGCCTCAAACTCAAGGGGACCACTAATTTTTGTTCATGGTAATCGTAATTTGTTGTACACATTTAGGATGAGATGTGAAGCAAGTGTGCGGGACCCCAAAACACTTTGTTACATCTGTCAGTTTGTTATGGGAGTCTTGGTAATAAAGGGAGTTTACTGGATGTTTCTTTTATGATCTTACGAAATTTGTCTTGAGTGGAAGTAAATGCGAAGTTAGGCACTGGCAGTGTCGGACAAGTGGAGTAATGCTGTGAAATTAGCTGTGAAGAGTTGTGTCCCCTTATCTGTGACAAGATGGATGTGTCGTGGCTGATTATCTTACAACATTATTTCAATATTCCCAATATTTAATTGCCAACATGAGGCAGCCCAGGTTGTCCGGTCAATTACCCTGCCGGAATTGAGTTACATCCCTTTGGGTCGGCAGGAGCAAGTGATTGTAGGTTGAAATCCCAGATCATCAGCATCACCTGCTTACTTTTTGCATTCCTTTCCACTCTTCAAAGCAGCATTAAGCCCTACTGACCATGACAATATTGATGTATGTTTGCACCCAATACCTGATACCTCCCCTCTCACAGTAGGGATGTTGTGCATGTTGCAGGTTAGTGTTTACATCAAACAGGGCAGTGGGACGGACTACAGCTTGGAGCTGGACCTGGCGCACCCAATCGTGCCCGAACAGTCCAACTACAAGGTCATGTCTACCAAGGTAACTAGCAGGTTTAGTCCACCTAGATTATCCACTGTGTCTGTTATTCTGCTACGATACACTTCACCGTAACTTTACACAACTTAACACAGAATTTATTTCATGAGGTGAAAACAACAGCTAATCAAAATTCCATATTTCAACACTAATTTGACATAGTTCTTTATTCAAAATAGAACATGTACTATGGTGGGTTTTTTCTTTACTACAAACATTAAATGTTTGGGCAACAACATACCGAGGATGTAGTTCCACATAGCCATTGCTATTGCAGGTAGAGATCAAGTTGAAAAAGGGAGAAGGCATCCAGTGGACAAAGCTTGAAGGTGAAGGCCAGCCCCAGGAACCAAATGCATACATGGCAGGTCAGTGTTATTTTCATCTTCAGTCATCACGTTGCCATAGTTACGATATTTAGACTGATGTTAAGACACTCACACCTTCGATGAGTCAAGATGCAGGGTCGTCCCATTACTGTCCCTTGTCTAGGGCTCCAACGTCTCTATGCAGAGTTGTGGCCCTTTGTGCCTGAAACTTATGGCCAGTTCACCTGTATTCTTTCCCAATAAGTCGGCTCAGTGCCTGTATTCAGGGTTTTGCCAAAGTGGTAGACAGTGATGGCTAATGCTCTGATATAACTGAACTACTGGAAGTGGCATTAAACAAACCATTCAGATACTCTGAGTTATACATTGTGAGTGTTCTCCTCCGGCCTCCAGCACCTGTGGCAGCACCTGTGGCAGCACCAACATCTCAGTATCCGTCGTCAAACCCAACGTCACGTAACTGGGACCAGCTGGCTCTGGAGGTGACGGAGGAAGAGAAGACGGAGAAGAAGGAGGGCGATGCTGCTCTCAACTCCCTCTTCCAGCAGATCTACTCTGACGGGACAGACGATGTCAAGCGAGCTATGCTGAAATCATTTGTGAGTCCACTGTTTTTGTTATTTTCAACAAAACTTGGGGTTAACATTGGATTGCCTTGATAATACATGCTTCTTTTCAGTACATGTGGTGCCGAGGTGTTTAGAAAACTATTCTTTACTGTGTGTTTGTTTTACAGGACAACTGGCAGCATAGTGTTATTAAGCACGTTGCTGTTCCATGATGTTGAGTACACTGTTCTTTTCTTTGTGTTTGTTTTTCAGTACGAATCTGGTGGCACTGTTCTGAGTACCAACTGGACAGAAGTCGGCAAAGACAAAGTAGAAGTCAAGCCCCCAGATGGTCTTGAATGGAAGAAATACTGAAATCACCTCTCACATCTCTATTTCCAGCTCGAATTTGTGCCACTTCACCTTATCAAGTGGACAGTTGGAACTATGGTTATTTTTACATACATATTTTGAAAACACATTCAGACCTTGATGATTCAGATTCCTGTGACTTGCCATCATTTCCAGTTGAACTGAGGATGAATGTAACAGCTCATTTGATATGATTTCCTGTTGAGAATAGGCCAGGTGATTCGCTTCCGCATACGACAGCGACTACCGCTGTAAGGTAATCCTGTGACAAGGACTAAAGGACGGGGATGAAATAATGAAGATCTCTACATGCTGCAGTACGATTCATGATTCCCACCATCTTCAGTTATCTAGCTTATTATTATGAATGCCCTTGATCCATTCACTATCAATTGAGTACCATATCTTTGGAAACTTATCATCTCCATCTCTGAAGTTAATCACTACTGAAATAGTCTCCCTCACAAGTAGCGTTGATTCGACGGAAACTTTTAGATTCATGTCATTCAAATGAGACTCAATACAAAGGTGTGATAGTGAATGGGACCTGGGATTATCATAATGAATTGGCGATATTCGACCCTGGGCCCCTTTTCACAAAACTATCATAGCCCTACAACTGTCGTAGGTCTATGTTACTGTATAAGAGTTACGACAGTCGTAGTGCTACGAAAGCTTTGTGAAACGGGGCCCTTGATTTCTGAGGGTGGATTGTGTCAGTTACTCTTATCAAATAGGAATGCTTTTACTGTGTATGTGTGAGATATTGCACCTGCAAAACGTAAAGACTTCACTGAAGTCATCCTGCTGTTCCAATAAATTCTGTGTTATTATGTGGATGACTTATCATCTGTTCTATGTTGGTCACTTATGTCTCACTTAACACTGAGGTGTGTGTATGGCCTGTTTCTCTAAGTCATTGCCTTTGGCTGCTGGTAATAAGGTCCCATACATGCATCTTCTGTGTTTGAATCCAAGGTTAGCTCTAATTATATTTCAGTTTCTGTGACGTTTACTTCTGGTAGTCACTTGGTCAAGAATATTAAGAGAATGGAGATATTTTCCTCTGGATTATCAAGAACCTATTCTGTTTGGAGTTGGACCTTGCTCACCATGTTTTCCCAAGACGATATGTCTACAAGATCAGGGTTGTTGTCACAACAGTCACACTTCAAATCAAGCACAAACACATTGGTTCATGTAAAATGATTAATATAGAAGAGAACTGTTTGTATGTCATGCCACCATTTGCCCTTCTGGCGTAGCCTAACTTGGTAGGCATGAGAAATGGAAAGAAAGAACTTTAACAATCAACTTTCTAACATACAAATTTGACATCTTTACTGGCAAAGTCCTCTTCTGTTGTTTGTTCACGTGAAGCGATAGGATGTCGTTTTCTTACCCTCTGAAAACAAGTTTGATGAAAGTGTAACCCATAGATAAGCCAACCACTATTGTTTTTGGTCCTCAAATTTGGCTTATACAATGTATACAGTAATATACGGTAACTCATCTTGGCAGTGTCTACGGTAACGGACAAAAGTTGTCCTACCCGGACCGCTTTAGAATCTGGACAAATGAGTCGGTCCCAAGCCAGTCCGTAATAGACAGATTCCACTGTATGTTGTATTTGTGATTACACTTTCTCAGTAAAGTACAGATTCTAGTTCTTTTTATTCGGTTGAGTCCTATCCGGGATTCCACCCCACTCTCTCAGAGTAAGGCACCTAATTGCCAGCACGAGTAGTGGTCTGACCTACTGAACAACCTCTGTTTCATTTCCAGTTGTCAGAGTGTTTGAAAAACTATGTAAACTTGACTACCAGTTATCAGACTTCTGTCTGTAAAACCTTTGTGGCTGAATGGGTTAGAATGTTAACTTGGCTGGTGATTAGGTATCTCTCACAGAGAGGGTATGTTCGTATCTCTGACAAGACACAACCCTAAAAAGGTACTAGAATCTGTACTTCACTGAGAAAGTGTAATCCCAAATATAACTCATGTTGCCATCAACCACTTTCTAAAAGGTGTTTTGTACTAATCAACTTTCCGTGCCAATCGTAACAAGCTTACTTATATGTAAAAATGTTTAACTGCACCTCTTACTTAGCGCGTGCTCGCGCGCGCACGCACGCACACACACACACACACACTTTTCATGTGCACTTGTAACTTTCTGGTCCGGACATTTTCCCTAAGTTGAAGTCTACAAACATGGTGTATGCAAGTTCCCATTAACTGGGATCAGGTGGTCAGACTCGCTGACTTGGTTGAAACATGTCATCGTATCCCAAATGTGTAGATCAATGCTCGTGGTGTTGATCACTGGATTGTCTGGTCCAGAGTCAATTATTGTCAGACCACTGCCATATAGCTGGAATATTGCCGAGTGCAGTGTTAAACCAACCCATCATTCACTGGATTATATTTTACAGATTCAAGTTATTGACCAGTGTTGTTTTTTATTTTAGATGGAAATGAATATTTTAGATTTAAAAACTTTCTTAACTTTACAAATGCACAGATTGAGGCTTTGGCTCCTGGCTGAGACTGAACAACCTGCAACATATGCAAGAGTGAGCTTAACTTCCTAGCTCTGTGGGCGGTGGGGTAGCCTAGTCTTTTAAGTGTTCGCTCGTCATGCCGAAGACCCGGGTTCGGTTCCCTACATGGGTACAATGTGTGAAGCCCATTTCTGGTGTCCCCCACCGTGATATTGCTGGAATATTGCTAAAAGCGGCGTACAACCATACTCACTCACTCACTCCTAGCTCTGTACAGGGCAACATCCTCCCTCAACAGAGATTAACACTTAAAGGAGAAGTTGCTGCGTTTTGCAACTGTCAAGTATATAAATGCATTCAGTAACATATATTAGCGTCAATTTTGATTGCTTCACAAGGTACAGTTTCAAGATTTTGTCTTAAATAATTATTCAGGGGTTCAGGAATTTTATGCTAGTGGTAGTTTATATCATGAAGTAAGAGTAGAAGGGAACAGATTAGCCAGGCGTGCATGTCAAAGTTTGACAATTAACTATGGCCTATCGCAGCGTTTATATTCAAAACCAACACACTGATGTAAGAAAACGTAAGACCGAAACAAGGGGGATCGTAACTATATCGTCAGCTTGGCAGGTGTTTAGCGACGAGTTTGAGGTGTTAAGTTTCTTCGAACAAGTAACGTTATTTATACTGGCGGAATGTGGTATTATTGGGCTGTCCTCAGAAACAATACAATATATACATGTGCGGTGACCGAATGATCGTTTGATCAAGGACATGGATTACAAAAGCTTATAACCTCGAGGTATCATTACCTATATAAAGCTGACTTAAAAATATTTTCTCAATATTCCCAAACTAACTTTCAGCTAACCTGCTCAGACACAAAGCACTCGACCAATAATCCTTAGCATAAATATCATGATCTTAATCGGGCCACGGATTTCACAGGCAACTCCGTAGACCCGACGACAGCTTGTGATCGCGGTTGCTGTTTGGTTACCGGTGCTCTAGGGTGTCGCCAAAGACACGCATTAGTTCTACATATTAGGCTGACGTCTGCGGACTGGATGTCTACCCGGAGAGCAGTGGTTCGACCCTCAGCCACTTCACCAAAAGATGGTACTTTTTACTTCCCTCCCCTTTTAGGGGCTAAAACAAGGATTTGTCGGCTTGGAGACAGTTTAATGTGTCTGGGTGGGGTATCACCTCCCATATTGCTACGCTGATAACCCGTGTGACAACACTGAATTAGAATACGGTTCAACGTGGCGTTTAAACATATCACTCAATCACCCGTTCTTTCAATAGTGCCAAACAGAGCTGACATCACTGTTTCCATGAATACTGATTGAAATAGGTTTATGTCGATCAATAGCCCATACATTTAACAGAGATTATACAATTATATCCTGACCATTTTAACAATTCATTGATAGAGTGGTCATTCTAATTTTAGATACGTCTCGAAAAATACATTCTCTGTCTATTTAAGTTGTCCCTTTGGAAATCGGTCTTCCTCAACCTTTGGGCGGTGGGTTAGCCTGGTGGTTAAAGCGTTCAAAACAGAGCTTGTTCTAATGACCTCATATATAATGAGGTCGCGGGTTCGATCCCCGACCGCGTCATACCAAAAGACGTTAAAAATATGGTACTTGTTGGTCCCTGCCTGGCGCTCGGCATTAATGGGTACAACAAGGACTGGTCAGCTCGGAGTCAGTATAATGTGTCTGAGTGGGGTATTCATGCTTCACTGCGGCATGGTATCTCAGTGGGCTAGCACTATAAAACCAGCTTCAGTCTGGGCTAGTACAAGCAGCCGCACCTACACATACACACGCATGCACGTCGTCATATGAGCGAAATATTCTCAAAACCCAATTTCACCTCACCTCACCTGTATAATGATATAACTGATTCATTTTGCCGACAGCTGAACTTTTAATCAGTTGTGTCAATGGAACGATATCAGTGATCGTTTCAATCTCCCCACGAGGTTTACGTGTATCGTTTCGGAGTATGAGATATGATTTTAATGGACCTGTTTGTTCAAAACTAAATGCCGTTGAAACATAACGCCAGAAATCTCGTTATGATATAATCTTTGACCGCCTCGGACAGTATGCGTATGTGTCTAGTCTATAGCTACAAACTTGCTTTCATACTATAGACAGAACATGTGACACAATACGGCCCAGGCTTTTACCTGATTTCCATGGGGCAGGGGCGGCGGGGTAGCCTAGTTGTTAAAGCGTTCGCTCGTCAAGCTGAAGACCCGGGTACGATTCCCCACATGGGTACAATGTGTCAAGCCCATTTCTAGTGTCTCCCGCCGTGATATTGCTGGAATGTTGCCATCAACCACTTTCTAAAAGGTGTTTTGTACTAATCAACTTTCCGTGCCTATCGTAACAAGCTTACTTATATGTAAAAATGTTCAACTGCACCTCTTACTTAACATACATACTACAATGTGTGAAGCCCATTTCTAGTGTCTCCCGCCGTGATATTGCTGGAATATTGCTGCAAGCGGCGTAAAACTAAACTCATTCCCTCCATGGGGAAGAGTGAAATATAGCCATGCCCCTGTTTTACTGAAACAAATTATAGGCAAGCGTCCAACGAATACAGTTTGTTGTTTTCATTTATATAAACAAAATGTAACTGAGCACCTGGCTATGTGGGAGAAAAATGAGTTCCTAAATATATAAAAATGTTCTTAAACTAAAACCCATCTCTCCATGAAAATCATATGGTTTCTCACTTAGATATATAATTTACTGAACAATTTGCTAAATAAAGACCATGATTTTTCAAGAGACACGTCTAAAAACAAAATTCGATAAAAAGTTTTAAAAAATTGGCTTCGGTTATCGCCTGGAACCAAAAATGGACCACAGTCGCTTCACCAGTTGATAATAATAGTTTCCGCAGTGCATTCTTTCTACCTGCACTATATATACTTTAAGCTGGCTCGGTCCCAGGCACCCAATACGTCGTATGCACAGAGACGTTCCGCTAGATCGCCATGTCATGTTTCCCTTATTCTGTCTCACAGTCCCTGAACCATATGATTTTCCGTACTGCATGGCCCTCCCTGCAATGCTAAAGCATGAAGCAAGTCTAGATTTCATCAGGTTCGGAATCTCTGGTCTCCCGAGGCTCCTTTTCACCTTAAATGGCTTTATTTGTTACTATCAAAATTATATATATTCAGAAATATAGTCTGTGTTTCCCTCTGTAAGCTCGTCGTCTCACGAAAAGCATGGCTTCCTCGTGACGCACTGACGTCAACAGGTGCGCGTATTGCCTCCATAATGTTGGTTTCTGTGTTTTAGCGGGTTGCCGTTGTGCTGCTGAGATATTGCTACCGCATAAAACAACATCACTTGTTTCTGTAAAACATTTGTATAAAGAACGCATACCAAAATACAAACTCATTATGTCCTGATACAACATTCGGTAACTGTACAAATTCAACTAACGTGATCGCTGAATAATGCTGTGTAAGACAAAAACATAACCAGGGGCGGATACAGCTTTTTGAGAAGGGGTGTGTTTGCCCACTATTGAGAAAAGGAGGGGTGCACACTTCATTTCAGCCGAGTTTCAATGGTCTTTAAACAAACTTTCAGTACAAAAGGGGATGGGTGGTGGTGGTGCGCACACACACACACACACACACACACACACGCACACGCACACGCACACACACCTGGATCCGCCTATGCATATCAATTTGATATCAATCAAAGCATCGTCTAAATTATAAATGATTGCATTTGGGTTGGGGGTCTCATTTACTTTTCAAGGAAAGACTGTGGACATTAACTAGTGTCGACGGGTGTGACTGACATGGGTGTTTGTTGCTGGAGGTATTTTTCTCAAGTCAGCAAATAATGGACACAGAGCAATTTTCTCCATGATCTTACGGACAATCAACAGAAGAATCATATTTGTGAAGTTATTACACTTTTTCAGTAAAATTACAGTCAACTTAAAGGACTTCAACTTCAAGCCCAACATAATTGTAGATATCCTCCATGTTCCAGTCTACTACATGCCGTTTTTAAAACAAGGAAAAATACATTCTTTTTGCGATTTACACTACAGCTGCCTCAGCTGTGATGGCGAGTGACGTCACAAGCCAAGTTTACATTGACAGGGATTAATTCACGCCCACACAATACACAATCTGGACGATAACATAACTCTGAAAGACATATTCTCGACCACAGTCTTTGCAGTCACACTTCACAACACACTGTTCACTAAGCGAAACTTGCAGGAATTCGGGCACGAGTCAGCACTAGTCACTCGCATTTATCTACCCAGAAATAAGCAGTCATGAGAAAGCATCGTCCTTTTCCTCGAAAACGAAACTTTTGAAAACAGACGTAACTGTAAATTTTAGAACAGTCTCAGTTTCTTCCCCTTGTATTTTATACGGCTTTGCAGTGAAGATTGCAGTATCTGAATCTACGCTTACAATAGACATCCTCTGGGGTTCCGCTTCCAACATAACAGTTCGGGTAGCAATGCAGAACTGATATTGCACTGTCAATCTTGTGACGCCAGACCTTCCCGCAAAGTGTCGTACTAAGTGACAGCAATGTTTCGAAGGCAGCAAATTCTGTGATAGAAATAACGTATACACTTTGATTTTTAAGAAAAACAAACAACCCACAAAGGTTGTGTCCTGTAATTTGATAGTCACATGCACGAAATCCAATATGGCCTCCTGTCGAAGCACCGCCGGGTGAGGTAAGCAGGGTGGTTCAGGATTCACCTGGATTCTCCTGGTTGAATCGCGAGTGTCTGACGACTCTGAAGTCCTGGTTTCTCCTTGCACGACCTGCCCTCGACCGCTCCCCCACATCCCCTCTATTCCTGTTTGGGGAGTGAGGAACAAGAAGCTCCCGAGGTATCGTCTGCTCGACAGCAGAGTTATCGTCCCTGACAGGCCGTCTGGTTGTGCGGGGTCGTCTTTGAGAGAGGATTTGGCTTATAGGTAAATCGGATAGTTCCGGTGGGTCCTCACCATCATCGCTAGTACTTTCTGTTGCTAACAGTTCGCGCGTTTGGGCCAACCGCAGACGAGATGTTATGGCTCTCAGGAACTCTTCGTCAAAAGAGTCTGGATCAGCGTCCGAGTGAGGGGGATTCAGATTGTCACAATCATAAGGCAGAGGCCGTTCCCTGTCATATTGCCGTTCACGTTCCTGCTGTTCCTCCAGATCATACAACACAAGCTGTTGGGCCGGAACCGGTTCTTTCAAAGTAAGATCTGGTTTGTCCGAAACTTCCCCGAGTCCGCTCATCTCGGAGAGAAACTGTCCTTCATTCGGAACTTCAAACGTACAGGAAATAAACAAGTCGTCATCAATGACCTGAGACGCGTTGTTGAATTCCCTCCTTCTCTTTGATCTTTTGATTGATCGTAAACAACTGCCGCAGATCATTAGAGGCTCGAGATTGAGTCAGGCTGTCGTACAGCTTCTGCAGCTGGGTCCCCCACTCGTTCACTTCGATAAATCGAGCATTGATCTTTTGCTTATTGTCTTTCACTTGAGTCTTCACCATCTTTATCAAGGCTTCCTGCCTCCTTTCAAGCAAAAGACGGTATTCTATGAAAGTATCCTTGATTGAGACTCGGAGCTGCCTCTCGAGGATGTCCAACCGTTTAGAGGCGTTGGCTAATGAATCCCATCTCGATTTCATCTTGTCCAGGATCTCTTTTGTCTTGTTTTCCATCGTATCAAACTCTTCTGAACTTTCGCTGACGGCGTCGGTCACGTCGACAATGACGTGACCTTGTTGTTCCTTGTGGTCGAGCACGGTGCAGTCCCGACAGACGGGAAGAAAACACTTCTTACAGAAGAAATTCAGTGGCTGGCGCTCGTGTTTTGAACACACATTCTTCGACTTGGCAACAGCTTGGGACAGGAAGTCCATCATCTGGATGACCCTGTGGTCATTTGGGAGTTGGGCGATTCCTCCACGGCTTAAATATATCTCTACCCTACACTGTGGACATTTCAAGCTCCATGTAGACCCTCATCCAGCCAAGATCGGTCACGTCTGGTTGCTGGCTGACTGTGGTCAAACACCTGCTTCAGACACGGAAGACAGAAGGTGTGGTTGCAGGGTAGAGATTTCGGTGGTCGTTCTTCGTTTTCAAATTTGTCCCGGCATATTTGACACCGGAGGAACTGCTCCTCAAAAGTCGCCTCGTCGACGATGAAGCTGCGTCCAGTGGCTCCTGCCGACGCGCCTGACTGATCTCCATCTGTTACGACATCCCCTGTCTCTGACGACATGGTGGTCTCGAACCCTTTCAGAGAGTAAAAGAAAAATATATATTATTATCAACAAAAATATAGATGTATTAAAAATCAATTTGAACTGTCTAATTATCTTAAATAATGTTATTAATATATGTATCCAATATAAAAGCTATACCAATTTTTATATTCGAGTACTGAAGTTGCAACAGCGAGAGAGAGAGAGAGAGAGGTTTATTCAAGTAAAGGGGCCACAGGCCCATTATACAAATGTACAAAGTGCAAGGTCTAACAAGCGCCATAAAATATTCAATATTAGCACAAGTGCTAATCAGCAGATACAAGAGGCTGTAGGGGTACTATACACTCAAGAATGCATTACGCTTCTTTAAAGCTAGATACACAAATTTTCCAAGATTATTAATAAGAAGTATATTCTTCGTCATGAACAACTGAGACAGTTTCTGTTGTGACGGGAAATTGTAATAATAATTTGGAATTGTCATTTCTCTAAGATTATTATAAAATGGACATTCTAGGCAAAAATGAAATTCGCTTTCTACAGTAGGAATAATACACAATGGACACAAGCGTTCATTTCGCTTTAGACCAAGGCGTCTACCATATTCAATCATTAACATATGACTGGAGCTTCTAATTCTACTTAAGGCAATACGAAATACTTTGCATTGAACGTGATTAATGTAGAACTCTAAGCAAACTTTGTTTTTGATATTACTCAGAAAATCAAGTTTAGAAAAACACAGCATATCACCTTTCCATGATTGGTTATGAACGTCAATACATCTTTGTTTGAACAGAGATATGAAAGTAGTGACATTCCCAACATTCTGGTAAAACCAGGCATATCCAAAACCATATTGATTTAGAAGTCTTTTTTACACTTAGTGCCCAACATGGGCGTCCTTTCTCTGCAGTTCGATATTGATATTCATACACTTTCTTTAAAATAACATTATCAGCTTGAGATACCAGTACGAAGACAGGTAAGTTGCCTTCAAATAACCAATGCGTCGTTCAGAAAGCATAGACAGTGACTAATGTCGCGTACCTGGCAAAAAATATACACTGAAAAATTAGATTTAGGAACACAGAACAATAATTCCAAACGTTATCAACATGTTTCAAAGATTCGCAGAAACAGTGTAAGGTGAGGTGAGGTGATATGGGGTTTAACGTCGTGCTTGAGAATATTTCGCTCATATGACGACGTGCATGCGTGTGTATGTGTATGTGTGGCTGCTTGTACTAGCCCAGACTTAAGCTGGTTTTATAGTGCTAGCCCACTGAGATACCATGCTGCAGTGAAGCAGGAATACCCCACTCAGACACATTATACTGACTCTGAGCCGACCAGTCCTTGTTGTACCCATTAATGCCGAGCGCCAGGCAGGGACTAACAAGTACCGTATTTAACGTCTTTTGGTATGACGCGGTCGGGGATCGAACCCGCGACCTTCCGCTCTCCGGGCGGACGCTCTAACCACTACACCACGGAGGCGGTCCGAAAGAAACAGTGTAAACTTATGTGTGTATATATTTTTGCCCCTTTCACTACCAACAACACTGGTTTGCCACTGAACAATCTCTTTTGAAGTATTCTGTAACTGAACTAAAGTAACGATTTCGTCAGTGTTACATGCTTGGGATGATACTATCTAATAAACTGCCTTGTTTTCCTACAGATCATGGACGAATAAATAGAAAATCATCATCGTTTTTTTGTTCCCATATCTATTTCCACAAATGAGGCAGGAGCAGGTGGGATTCAAATACTTGTGTACACCCTTAAGAAAAGACTACTAGTATTCCTTCCGAAACTCGTATTCAACAAACCTTGTTAAACAACCTTAGAGTTAGCAGAATAAAATAATGTATTACGTAACGGCATACAGAACGAACACTGTAAGCTTGACAGCAAGACATTCACTGATAAGTTGAGTGACCCTGTCAACCCATAGTCGTATCCCAGTGATCGAGTTCACAAGCCAGTGTTATAAATGACTAACTCTTTTGTTAGACGAACCCCCTGTGAAACAAAGATGGCGTCCTGCCAAAATTTCTACCAGTAGTATTGGAATATATTTCACAAATCACAAGCTTATATCTGTGTTTGTAGGGGAAAAGTGTCTGCTAAATATTGCGTTTGATCAACACATTCCAGTTTTATGCAACTCGTTGGAAGCAAGTTACAAAAAGGTAATTACTTGACAAGGAAATAGATGGTGGCTCATCTCACAGTACTGTACGTTTTAGTTTATGCATATTAGCTTTCAGTGAATTCGTAATACATTGATTTAGTTGGTAAATAAACTGATAATTACATTTAGGATATGATAAATCTGTAGAACAAATATAATGTAATATAAATCGGTTTATGTATGACGTTCCGTTTATACCAAATGCCAAAATATAATATTATAGAACAAGGTTAGAGCAACAGGTTATTACACGTATTAAGGTATAAATAACATAGAACAAATAAAGTATAACAGCGCTTCCTACTGTGTGTAATATTCAGGTCATAAATAATCTAGACGAAATCAAGTATAACATAGTTTGTAACTGTATATAATACCCGTTATTACACATACCAAGGTATAAATAATATAGAACAAATGAAGCATAACATCGTTTCCAACTGTCTATATGATATTCAGGTTATAGATAATGTAGACGAAATCAAGTATAACATAGTTTGTAACTGTATATAATACCCGTTATTACACATACCAAGGTATAAATAATATAGAACAAATGAAGCATAACATCGTTTCCAACTGTCTATATGATATTCAGGTTATAGATAATGTAGACGAAATCAAGTATAACATAGTTTGTAACTGTATATAATACCCGTTATTACACATACCAAGGTATAAATAATATAGAACAAATGAAGCATAACATCGTTTCCAACTGTCTATATGATATTCAGGTTATAGATAATGTAGACGAAATCAAGTATAACATAGTTTATAACTATGTGTAATAAACAGGTTATTATACATACCAAGGTATAAATAATGTAGAATAAATCAGGTATACCATAGTTTTAACTATATCTATAATACTTGGAGATCATAAAATATCAGATAAACGATTTAGAACAAATCAAGCACAACATACGCATACAATATTCAGGTTATACAAAATACCAAGTTGTAAATATTGTAAATAAATTTTATGTCATAGAACTGTACACATGATACTTTGACAGACTTCGTTGCAGTGTAATCACGTAGGGCTATAAAAAGTATCTTTCAAAACCTCCTTCCTTTTTATTTTAAAAGATCTGATATTCTATTAATGTTTGTTTACATTTTGTGATACATTATTTTAGGTTTGTATTTTACAAATACCCTGTCGTGAACATCAATAATACGTCGTAGTTATTTATCGTTATGTATAAAAACACTGAGTAAATAGCATTAGTTGTCATTATGTTCATCAGTTAAAAAATATGAACAATATGAATTAACATTTAATTTGAAATATCACACATTCTCGTTATTTGGTAAAAAATATATATAGTCAAACTTCAAACAGACATTTTCCATGATATCTCAACATACCTTCTGTGATCAAACGTCTTCACCAATATTCGTCTATACTTTTTGTCTACCACATAGAATTGCACTCTGAGTTTGTGTTTACATCCCCGTACGGCGTTATATAGGCATGACGTGCTAAGAATAACCCTGAATATAAATGATCACGTGACGATATATACTGTGATCGTCATACAAACCCAGTCTTGGTAAACAAATAAAACCAATTTTAAATGAATTATTAAATATGCATTCATTATTATCTTGCATGCTTGTTTAAAAACCGAGTTTTGTTCACGCAAAAGTTAAACATTTTGGATATGGTGTGTCAGCCTTTTGTTGGCGAGGGTTGTGTATCAATGTTTACTGTAGTGCTTGGACACGCTCCTACGTGGGTCGTGAATCACAACACTCGGCCCCTTGCCAAAAACCAAAACAAGCCACTCCGCTACGTCCCAAACATATATGACACATAATAGAAAGTTAGTTGATTGAAATTAACAAACCTTCACTGGTTATTTCTTGAAATACAGTCCATTTTTGTGTCAGCCATCTCGGGCGCTTGTGCTGCTGTACTGTTCCATGATCGATCGAGCGCGACATTCACATACATGTACGGACACGCTTGAAACGGGCCAACATAAAGTATAACGGTAACTATGCCGTTGTGTAACGGCAATCGAGTTACTAATCGAAAATATGATGATCTCATCTTTTTAACATTGTGTCAGGCTGTTGGAATCTAGACGGAAATAAAAGATTAAGAGAAATGACTGAATATTCCTAAAAACTTGCCTTCTGTGGCGAGTGAAACGTTGAGAAACTTGATGTTAAAACTTTATTTTTATACAACGGTTCTGAATTTTAAAAAACAACAAATTACGGCACATCTGTGTAAGAAGGCAAAGCGCGACATGTGCATAAATACATTTTGAAGTAAGCGCTTCGATTAATGAATAATATGTCTTAATATTGTTACGTCCATTCATTATAGTTCATGTTTCTGATGGGGCGCGGGCGGTAATAAGTTACATCATAACTCCCAGCCCCAAACCCTTTCAACACATACATATATGTTCAAACAAACAAACTAACAAACAAATCGCCGCCAACGTTGTTACAAGCCGAGAAGGTTTCAATCCAAGCTTTTAATGTGTCAACGTTAATAACTGAATGGTCTGATCGATCATAGAGAATGTTATCCACAGCGGAGTTTAATCATTCGTTTATTTTGACTGAGCCAATGAGTCAGCGAATGAATGGGTGAGTTTGGATTGGCGGAGTGTTTGAGTGGGCGAGTGAAATAAGTTGACCGTACTTTCTTACATGTTAAAAGTCCAAACAACAAACAGGTGTATGCCGAGTGAATGAGTTAGTTTGAGTGAGTTAGTGAAAATCACAACAACAAACGTGTATACTGATTGAATTATTGAGTGAGTGAGTGAGTTTGGGTTGGTGGATGTTTGAGTGAGCGTGTGAAATACGTCGACCGAGACTTTTCTTACAAGCACAAATCCCCAACAACAAACAGATGTGTACCGAGTTAGTGAGGGTTGCTGGGTGTTTGAATGAGAGAGTGATTTATGTCGCCCATACTTTCTTGCATGTAAACCCCACATGGGTATATGTGTGAAGCCCATTTCTGGTGTCCCAGGCCGGGATATTGCCTAATATCGCATAAACCGGCGTAAAACCATACACACTCACTCTTTATATAAAACACACGAACAAACAGGTGTATTCCGACCACGGTTTACACGTATTATCTGATATATGAACACCATCAAACTATAGCCTATACTGTTGACTTGTCAAATGATGTGATCGGCCAGGTGGCTGTATAGCAGGGTCATATGTAGACTAGCTTAGTCTCTGAATATTTAAATTGAAAAGGAGCCCTGCTGGGAAATTCAGAACCTGAGGGAATCTAGACTTGCTTCATTTAGAGCTTCACCATTGCAGGGAGGGCTATGCAGTAGGGAAAATATGTGCTTCCGGACTGTGAGACAGACTATAGGTCATGCGCATGTCGCTTATAATACAGCAGTGCCTTATTAATTATGGCGGCACGGAAATTCCTCCCATAAATGACTTCACATCTCCATATATGATTCTGGTGTGATGATCGCCCAGTTGTGTGTATATATGCACGCGCGCACACACACGCTGACACACAGACATACACACACGCTGACACACACACACACACACACACACACACACACACTGATGCTAAGAAACACAATTCTCTATCATCCCGATGGAAACCAGTACATTACATTAACAACGGCTGAAATACAAAATGGCTATAGTCGTGAAATAGTTTAGAGGCATTTGGGAACTGTTCGTTATGGTCGGTTTGAAACCAAAGTCGGACTGATG